>NC_087248.1:16199200-16506700 GCF_037042905.1 Lytechinus pictus | reverse complement strand
GATTTGGGAAGTGGGTTTAAGCCGAGATACAACATTATTCATTAAGAGTGGATCCTCTGGTAAATACATGTAGGCCTATACTCTTTGTATTTTTTTTATGCCTATATAGAAATTCTGGCTTTATTGATTACCAAACCCATGTCCCATGTTACAAACAAAGCTCCGGATTTCCTGAGACTTATGTCACTGTTAGAAAATAGGCATGACGCCGACCTCAGTTTCCTTCGAAATAAAACAAAATAAAATGGGATACACACGCAAGAAAGAAATTAGGCTATCACATTGTAAGAAAATCATATGAAGCGAATATGAGAATAACGATATAAAAATCAAACCTTGTCCATGCTTTCTCCTCATTCTGTGTGCCTCTTTCCAAAATCGTGTATATTTATATGGATTTATGGCCTTACGCAGCTAGCCAACGACGGGGGGGGGGGGGGGGGTGAGTTGTTCCCCAGAAATTTTCAGTACCTTTTTTTTATTGAAAATTTCAAAAATCCACGTAAAGCATGTAAAGGGTGTATAATGAATTAGTGACTTTGACTAAATCATTTTCTCTCGGCCGATCAGGGCTCCGTAACACCAAGGTAAGCGATTAATCCCAAAATGAACTGACCTATCAAGATCTTCGTTTCATGCGCATTTTTCTCATAATACTGACTAGGAACCAATCAGAACTGTTCTTTTTCAAATTAGAGATTAATCGCAAATCTTTGTGTTACGGAGCCCAGATGAAATGAAACGGGTCGTGTGGTCCAGTGGTTAGAGCATTGGTCTCATAATCGCAAGCTTGCGAGTTCGAATTCCCATTCTGCTATAATTGTCTCCTCTTTGATTAAAAGGCCCAAGAGTAATATCTGTCGTCTATAAGGTCAACCGCTATGACTAATTAACCTAGACGTAAAATGTTTCCTATAGGTAATTGGTTACTAGTATATACCAGCTTGGCGTTAACCAGCAAAAATGCTGCCCTGGCGAGTTACCATAAACAGAAAAGAAATACATTTGCAGAACCAGTCGCTGAAAATCACAGGCAAAACTTTCATATTGGTGTCGTGCTCGGTCTACAAAATAAATAGCATCTTATTATCATATTCGAGAAATTTGATATGGGAAGGATTTTTAAAAACTTACATATATCTATCGAATTATTTAAGTTACTTTGGCGTTTCATTAACAAAATATTGTTACGTTTGTTGTTAGGTTCATACGAGTAAGAAAGGAAAGGAAAGGAAAGGGCAGAGCAAAAAAAAATCGATTATTTAAGCAAGTTGACTGATTTGCTCACACTTATTTGCAAAGAATAATAATTAATGAAAACTTTAAAGATTCGAGAGTTGATATATCATGACAGAGGAAGTAAGAATGATACTGCCTTCATCATGTTTATGAATAAAAATGAATGATGAAGACGGTGTTTTCAGGCAACTACGTCAAATACTCTAAAATTCCGTATTGACTTAAAATCTCTTTAAAGCGAAGGACAGATATATTGAGGAAATACACTTCTGGTTTTATTTTATAGGATCAAGGAAACCATCCCCTCCAAAAAGGAATGACAAGGGAGTTACCGTAAGTGAACCGACGAGGCATGACTCCTGCTTTTACAATACCAAAAATAATATCCTGTATCTCAATTGATATGTGAGGTGCTGAAAAATTAGGACGTTAAAGTGATTGGTTAACATTGGTTTGACTTTTAAAAAATCTGAGCTAGAAGGTCACACTTGTCACCTGTGTCTGTGATATGTTACAAAAATGAAGCCCAGAAAAAATTGCGTTCGAAAATAATTATTTAGTGCTTCAAAAATTGAAATATAAAGTGACCGAAAACACCATCTTAATTTCATCCCATACACTTATGTGTACTATTTGGGCGTCTATAAGACGCCTATTTACAAAATAGGGGTTTGCCTTGTAGTTTTAGCTTTTCATTCTCTATGATGGTTGTTTTCAGGGTTTATTAGTTCTAATACATGCACTTGTACACATGTTTCATCTTGGTTTAATAATTTTTTTAATCGGCTGCTCACAAAGTTAAACAATACCTTTAATGAAAAAGGCGCTATCAGAGAAATTGAATTTCAAAATTTTGAAAATTTTAAATGCTCATTAATATAGAGACTGTGTGATTGGTGGCATACAATTCCCATAATCGTCATCCTCACCATTTTCCTTTTGTTGGCCAAATTCCAGTTCTTCACATCCTCTGTATTATGTGCCTACTCCCGCCTTTCCATTCTTTATCTTCTGTTGATGATAATCATGATAAATGAATTTGAATGTAATTTGATGATGTAAACAAATGTTTAGCTTTTGACTCGATCTCATTTGCTTCCACATTACCTCTGGCAGCTATGACAGTCATTACTGTATCAGATAGCCCCTACTATAGGGAGAAACGTATAACCTGACAATGCCTCAGAATGGCATCCTGCAACCGGAAGTTCGCTCGATCTCATGGTTGGTTGGTCATTGTTATTGCGTTGGAGTCTTGTCGGAAACCAAGGTAGAGATTCAACCTAATCATCCAGTCAAAATAGTTCCCGCAATAGTTCACATTTTATCAGGTGCATCGGGGAAAATCAGTAGGACTTTATGAAAGCAGCCAGTACTCCATGATTCTAGCAAGTTGGGTGGACAGCATGATTCCCACTTATGTATCTTCTTCATTTGTTTCCTGTCATGGACGAAAAACAGTGAACAGATGTATTTTGGATATGTTTATTGAGACATGATATTTTGATTCTTGTTTGCAGCACCGAATTGATATACCATCAACAACAACAACAAAATCTTCAAGTGTGCTACATTTAACGCAAAATGGAACAGTTTCTGATTTTCACCATGATTGTTCAGGTTGGATTAGTACTTGTGAAAGCTAACAGATCAAGTTGGGTTTCCTACACGGTAGTAGAACACGGACCCGAAGACCTTACAGTCATTGCTGGGGAGACTGCACGATTCTCATGTGACCTCAACCTAGCAGCCAGAAACGATGCTATCTGGTGGCTCTTTGAGACATCCGACTGTTTCCTTTACATCACCCGCAATGAGAAACTCCGCAAGACGTGCGGGATCAACATGCATCACTACCGAGTAGAGATCGACACCATTCACCATATCTACACCATCGAAATCGACAACGTTTCAGACGAAGATGCCGGGAAATACATTTGCAAGAACGAGAGTAGCATTCTTGCTTCTGCTCTCTTGGTGGTGCTACCTCGGGTTCCAAACACTACGCCTGCGACTCCCCTGCCTGGTGAGTGTTCAGCTGGTGTCTGTTGCGAAGTGTCGTACTACCCGACGGGACTTGCACCATCGGCTGAACTAGAAGCACAAGCAACATGCATATGGACTCCTGAATATAGTAACACTGACATCCATGTCCACCTCTTCTGTGATGGACAAGAGATTAGGGGTACTAACAAGGTTATGTTAGCCGATAGAGCCATCGGTAAGCTGGAACCAAATAGTCGGGCCGAGTGTAAGAATTTCACCTGCAACTTGGAGATTTTGGGCGAGAGTAGGGTTAAAGAATCATGCACCATAAATACAGACGAGACCCCGAGAAAAGTCGTATTAAAGGCTGAACCAGAAATTAACTTTGTTGAAGAAGGATTCAACGCCATATTTTTCTGCCATATCAATAACGCTCAACCAACAAGTGGGTCTTTTCGTTGGTATATCATTCACTCACATTTCACGAGTGTCAATTCTATATCTAGTAAGCCGATAGCCAGTACCACGGGGTATTACGGAAAATTAGAATTGTCAACAGTCAGACTTGATGATGATTTTGTAACTGTACAATGTTATTTTGACCCGGACAGTAGAACAAACTATACATCAAAGAGTAACCCTGCAGTTTTAAGAGTCCTACGACGATCACCCACTCAGGTTTCCTGTAATACTAATAGCGAATACTCTTTGCTAGAATGTACAGATGATCCAGATGGCAAAGACAAAGAAAACCTAAAGTTATGGCCACTGTCCATCACGGAATGGATTCTTGTAGGAACAACGGTAGTTCTATTATTCATTGTCGTTCTATTGTGTCGACCCATTGTGCATAACCCTTCACGCCACAGACGTTCATTGGATCACCGTAGAGGGCGTCATCCTAGCAGTGATGCCAATGCCACAGACACAACCAGCCCAGCTGATACGGTCCATCCACGCGGACGGTATGAGTATCTTGCAGAACGTCATTATGACGAACCGTATTCTTTATTGCGCAACATCCGCAATTTTCCTCGACGCTTGCGTCATCACGTCATCCAGCGTCATTACTTGCGGAATGCACGTCAAGCAGCACGCCAGAGCAATTCGAGTCAGACGGAAAGTGTAGCCATCACGTACGGGGCCATAGATCCAAATTCGGCACAGTCTGTACACCTCCGTGAGCGCGTTGTTAGCCGGCCAAGCGAAAGCACTGTCCTTTCTGACGACATAAGTCCAAGGAACAGTTCCGATTATGATGTCCTTGATGCCAACACGATGGCTGTGTTCCATCCACCACCTCCTTCATCCCCAGTGGATGATGCCCCAGAACCAGAATATTCAACGTCAGCTCACCAGAAAGAGTGTTCTGGAACACCATCCACCGTGTCCACACATCCTATTCGTAGTAACGGACCTTCCACTAGTAAGAAACCCAAGGTAGCTCGAAAACCACTATCACCTAAACCTAGTATTGATCCCCCGCCTGTACCAAATGTACCTCCTGATGACAATAAAGCCTCGGAGAGCACTAGTTCAAAAGAACCTCATTATGTGAATATCAATAATGACTATGCATCTCCGGTAGCTACGAATGAACAGATAGAACCACAAACTCGTGCCAACAACGATGGATATCTTCAACCGATTCAAGAAAGGACCGATTATCAAACAATATGCTAAACGCTGTTATCATATTTAGCTATCGACTTGCATGACATCCAATGCTGGTCTTGTCAATTTCCTCTCCCAAGCACTGCAAATTATTTGTGTCAACTTCAAACAAGACGGTAGTAAATTCCGAGTTAACGAAATGTAATTGCAATGGTTTCTCTCGCAAGTCTGTTATTGTGGTTTTGAACAAGCTACTAGTTCCTTTTCTAAGACTAAATTGGACTTTCGGGTTCATTTGTGAAAGATCCTTTATAATAATAAAAGTATTTATTTCAATAACACAGAAAGGTATCAACGGATTCGATTTATACAAACGAACTCCCTATATGTATTTGACAAGGTTGATGTATTTAGCTTCTGTACATAGTTTTACCAATGCTTTCATGTAATATATTCATGATAATACCTATCTACCATGTTCACTGCATCTTTATCACTCCGTTTCCACTATGCCATATAGTTTGTTTTCTTTCTTTCCCTTTGTGAAATTTCTTTGCACTATAAAACGGCGACATGGGCCACAGATCAGTCATTTTTTTCCTTTGGCCTAACACCTAACAGCAAAAGTAACTTTACGGCGGTCGAATATGAGTTCCAAACCGGATACAAGTACCGCGCAAACTTTTTACGGTTTACCTCCTGTTGGAGCTGATCTGAGTGAGGATTAATGAAGTTCTTTCATTTCATTGGAATTTTTATAATGGTACATCCCATAACAGGAATTTCCCTGATCACGAACAGGTTCAAATTATGATTTTGAGTAAGATATTATACATTTTTGAGTTGACATTCGTATAAACTGCTCGTTTGGTCATGTTGGTCTTTGCTACCTTGTTACATGCAGGATCATAAAGCAAATAATGCAATGTACTATGTCGCCATCGCCTCTAGAGGATCATCCTGTTACAAGTTACCATCTGCCAGATATTCTTACCCTATGCCATTGATAATGTGCACTGGTATACTTTACATTCGTTAGACAATGGGGAAACAGCCCTATAAATCAAAATGCAACGTTCAATCTTTTAGATAATTAACAACGTCAAATTTAGCCATGACGGTTCTAGTGGCCCCTACCTGCTCGCCATGAGATCCTTGAAATACAGTGCGTATCAAAAAAAAATTTACACTTAGAAAATCCTGTGAAATTATACGTTGGTAACATCCTGCAGATTTTTCCACATTTTAACATTGGTACAGATCCATTTAAGCAAATGACGATATAACTGTCGAAAAATATTTCCGCTTGAGTGAGCACCACTTACTTTTGAAAAATTTGTGAAAAATTATTCCTCGCAGAACTTTGAAATAGTTATGCGAATAGAGTAGACCTTTATCATGAAAAACACGTGGAATTTCGCTCATAAAATTGATTTGAAGATATCTTTTACCTTTTTTAAAACTTGTTTCCTTGCCCAAAAGACTTCGAAGAGTGCATTGCGCCCCACCTCACTCCACACACACCGAGGCCATCGTGACGATCTTTGCTTTACACTGAGCTGTGATGTACATGAAATGGCTTAGGCTTGATTTTTATTTTGTTAATCATTGTCAAGCTTGGGAAAAGAGTGGAGAAACAAGTATTAAATGAAAAATGAAATGAAATTCCTCTTTAAATGATAAAAACTTAGTGACAAAATGCTGAAGATGTCTGATATAAACTTTTGTTCAGATTCAGATCCAGCTGGCACAAAAAGGGTAAAGATCACAGTGTGCTTACTAAGTGTTGAAATCAATTCGGGTGGCAAAATTGTTACAAAATGCTTGAATGTGTCCGTTTTATTTCAATTGACTAAAAGTACAACGGAAATGTATGAGAAATGTTTCGCAGGGTTAATTTGATTTCGCCCTTTCCCCTTGACACAGCGTGAAAATGAGCATTTCTGCACAAACAGATTTCTGCGAGGTTTACAAAATTGGACAGTGCTCACTCAGGTGTAACATTCTGTCTTATAAAATAGCTGTATTATTTCAAGCATCGCGATTGGTCAATACGCGTCACATGACATCCAACTTTTGTTGTGCACTGCACGGTAGTGCAAAAGGTGTGCAACGAAAATTGACATTGCACGCTCAAGCAAACCAGTGCGGTAGAAGTCCAACAAAACTGTACTGTAACTTTAAAAAAATTGTTTCTGTGTTGCTATTTTATAAAACAAATAATGCACTTGCTCTGTCGTGCGTAAAAGTAAATGCAGAGAAAGCTCGGTTTCTTCAGATGGAGCACACTGGACACTCGCCGCAAGCGGCTCGTGCACAGTGCGAATCCTATCTTAAGAAACCTCTCGTGCTCTGCATTTCCACTAACGCACTCGGCTGCATGCATTATTTGTATAATAACTTTTACTTTCATTCGATAGATGAGACCCAAACCCAAGAATATATGTGAACAATTACCCACATGTTGTATATTTTTTAATTCCCAGGGCTTTTTCAAAGTGTAAACTTTTTTTTGATACGCACTGTAGAGTTCATAATTATGATTAAGTATTTTTCCTTAACCTTATCTTATATATGGAAATCGGTGAATTGGAATAGTTTCGTCCGACGTTTCAGAGCTGACGAAAATACGTCGTCTTGGACAAAACTGCTTTTTCGATTCACCGACTCTCAACAAAGACTTCATAGTGATCTGATTTGCATTTTCACTGCATATAGTTGCGTTGTAGAATTCATTCCGCGTCGATGAGCAAAATACTCCTTATTGATTATAGTTGGCGCAAAAGGGTTTTCAACCAGTCAGCTTCACTCACTTGTGCTTTATTTAGTCAACCGGGAATATGATCCCAACAAATTTGGTATTAAAAGAAACAGGAAAAGGTACCCCGCAAAAAATTACAAAAGCCATTTCTCCTTTTAAACAAAGGAAAATTATAAAGGTGTAAAGCGTTTTTTTTCTGACTCGCGCTGTATTATTGTTGTTGAATCTTGTTATATTGAAAGAACATGATGTGGCTTATCCTATATTTTTTATGAATAACATAAGACACATGCGTTCATGATTCTGGACATCCTGTTAACCTCTTTTTCCATGCACGTAGTTGGAGTTGGAAATTGGATTGAGATATATTGAAGACGGATAGAGATGTTCTGGCAGGCAGGCATACAGTCACACTTTTTATCTTCAGGACAAATCGTGAGAAATGATTACAATAAATACATTATAAATCGAAATGGAGTACTGGGGTCAATTGGTTGTAAGTTGTAAAAGTTGGAACATCTGGATGTCTGCTTATTTGACATTGCATACATTTTGTGATCGTGAGCATAATGTATGTATGTATGTATGAATGTATATATACACACTGACACACACACACACGCATACCATCACACACACATACCAAGACAACACCCCCTCAAACACAACGCACACAACCTTACCACAAACAACGACACACATCAGGGGCCCGTTGCAGAAAGAGTTGCGTTTAAACGCAAGCCAACAAATCAATCGCAAGTCCCAAATGCGCACTGTTGGATGGTTGAAAATCAAGTTGCGCGTGATTTTTAGAGTTGTGATTGATTGCAACTCTTTCTGCAACAGGCCCCAGGACGCACAAACACTACAAACCAGACTGGTGGTCGAAGACAATTTGCGTAATGGGCGACAATATGTGGTTCTAGGTTTCTTTTTGCCGACTCAAGGATCGAGTACGAATTATTCGGGTGCTCAAAACGGGAGTCAAGGCAATCAAAAAATCGAGTCTCAAGTCTAGTCATTCTTCAGTCGAATTCGAGTCAAGTCGAGTCAAGTAAAAACAAAAAAAAGGTTTGGTTCAAGTCAAGTCGAGGCAAGGATTTAAAGGATAGTTTATGCAGGGATACACTCACACTGTTTGCACACACCCATCCTCACCCCCCCCCCACACACACCCTGACAGTAAATACCCTTCTACCGTAGACATTACATTTCTTCCGAAATTTTGACGCCAAACGAGAATATGTTAAAGGCGAACACCTCCTCCAAAGTGTGAATTGAGTCTCGCTAACCATGAACCCCTGCAACGTTTAATATTTTTGGCCTATGCCACATGCATGTACAGTCGTTTGCATTCGACCGCACTTCTTATCTTACTGTGGAGAGTCTAACGTTGTAGGATGTCCTCGATTCGAATGTAATCTTTTAAATTTAGTGTCCAGGTTTGTCACGGTGGATGAACACACACAAACACCCACACACACATCCATATTTATTGCAAGCAAACGCTTATTTTTCTCCCAATTTGCATATTTTCAATAAAGTATACAGAGCAATAATAAAGTACAAAACATTTTTAATATGAATAAAATATTCAAATTGTGTGTAAGGAAAGTATTTTGCAATACATTTGAACAAAGTTTTGCCAAAGCTGTTTTATATATAAACAGAGATTCACAAGAATTGTGTAAGATAGATTTTAGATTAGTTGTATTTTATCTTCAGATTTCTAGCTAATTTCATGCTTAATGTATATGCATGTAATATAGGGGAATATATTCAGATATTTCTTTTTTTACACTTCTAAAAACGTAAGATACACATTTTCTAAATAGGTAAATGCTCATACATGTATAATGCGGCGTTACATGAACATTTCATGTCTTCAGGATCGTAAAGATCGTCGTCAACATTCGTCTAGATTTTAGTCTTCAAGACGAGAGTTGTCGGTAAAAGAAGGGTTTTGGAAATTAAATTAAAAGTTTTTAAAAATTTACATTTTTCATTATAAATATGCACTCCAAGAATGTTTGGAGAAAGTGGGTATTTCCTTACAGACTATATTTCGGCAATATACTAGAAATATCGTGATTTATGAGAATCAAAATTCTGCAAGTAAAAACAAACTAATGGTCATTTCTGTCTCACTGTAGGCCAACAATTCAAGCACGTAATAAGATATTAAAGCAATAACGTTTGCTTTCATTCGAGAGGAACAAAATTATGTCCTTCATTCTTTAATGTTGTGAGATAAACATGCAGAAAACAGTTATGGTCTGTGATTCTTAGTAAGGGCATCTTGCCTATGATAGTATCAGAGTGCCATATCCAATGTAACTGCAAACCACGAAATTTAGTTCTCGATCTTCGGAGACTTCAAAAAACAATTTCTTCAAACCATATATTTGCTTGTCTTTCCAAGCACCTGCGCCCCAAAACATAAAAGTTACCATTATGGTAACTTTGGCATGCAATGATAACTTGCATGGAATACTTAATTCTGATTGGCTTTTGATCAGCGTTACCATGGTAGTTACCATTGAATGGCAAAAATAACATAATCGTAGCTTTTATACAACAGGGACCTGGTGTGTGCTTCATAAAGCTGTTCGCAAGATACGAATGACGTTACGCACGACTAGTAACCCTTTTTCATATCAAGTGATATATACCTATGTAATTGAGTAAGGACGTAAGATCATTATTATCATTATTATTCACACATATTTAAACAGGTTCACAAGACCAGAGATAAAATGTTCCAGTCGAGCGTAAAGTTGTGCGTAACTTTACGAACAGCTTTATGAAACACCCACCAGGATAAGAAAATGTGAACGCGAATCACTCTCCTGGTAGTGCACTTCTTTCAAGCAACGCATCAATCTTCTTGTGCAAGAGTTTCATATTGTCCTCAAGATGGCCAACCCGATTCTGGATGCTCTTTTGTGAGCTCTGTGTTCGCTCCGACTCCTGAAGCTGCTTGCCATGCCCTTCTCTTATCTCATGAATGACTTCATCAACCTTCATATTAATATCCTTGATGCGATCCTCATCAGAACTGGGCTCAGCAAGCTGGTATAGAATGAATACAATGGATTAGTTTGATTTAGGTTTCACCAAGTCATAAATCTTGAAGATTGCCCGTGATGAGGTCGTAGAGATAATTAGAGGAATCTGATAAAAACTATACCCAAATAACTGAATATTTACATTGGACAGGCCGGTTTAACGACAATGCATTTTTTTATTCGTTTACTTAATAATTATGTTATGATTTTGTTTTCTTCATATGTATTTTACTTTGGTAACCAGAGATGACCGTCATATTTTTCTATGCATTATTTGATACAGATAAGAAGATTATGAAGCATGTTTTATATTTAAAAAGAAGTCAATTGTATGGCTCGTATTCTCAAAAGATGTTTTAATTGTATAATGGTACAAGACCATGGACTATGCAGATTTTTGTACATAATTACCCTAATTTCATCGTGTAAACGAAAAAAAAAATCCAATCAAAATGCGCACTTTTGGCCCAGGGTGTCAAATAGAAGCGCGATAACAGACCAATGCCCGGGGAACGATTTTTTTACAGGGGATGCTGATGTAAATTTGCCAAGAAATGAAAGGGGTTAACCTGACTTAACCAAAACTTAAGGTGATTTTTGTCCCGATGAATTCGGCAAGCCTAAAATTGACTTTCTTTTCGAGAAATTTGAAGAAAAAAAATGAGTATCAATACAAAATATAGAGGTTCCACTACCAAATCAAGGTCATTTTGGTTTTGAGAAATTTGACAAGCAACCCCCCCCCTAAAAAAAAAATGGGTATCAATACAAATTGTAGGTCATTTTGGTTACATTGCTCCATTTTGTCACGTCTTCCAGAATTCCAGTGGGTGCTGCACATGGAGAATAATACACACAGCACCCCCGGGACAATCTTGGGGATGCTTTATCACCCCAGCTCTCCCGTTTCCCAGGGCCATGTAATAGACTCTCGTCTGTGAATACGGGTCTATGATTTTGACCTACCTGCTTGTTATTGCAGATTTTGATCGCTTTCTTCAACTCTTTCCTCAAGCTTGATATCAGCTGCATCCATTTCCCGACCTTGTTCTTTCTAACAGTGAACGATTTCCTGCGAATAACAGACGAACGCCACACCCACAGAGGAAACTTACACTGCAGTTCCATTGCATAATCAACCTAGAAGAAAAAAAATAAAGGATTTGCAATCATTAACATAAACAGGGATGAAAATTAATTGCATAAGAGCGAGAGTGACATAGAGGTACACACAACGGAAACAACCCCATTGTTAGTCCAGATGCTGGACCTTCGAGATTTTGTTTTCCTCCACACACTGCGCTCTAACTACTGTTCGCTTTTCCTACACACTGCACTAACCCATTGATCGCGCGATCAATGGGGGGCACAATGCGATCAGGGGGACACAATCTAACAATGCTTTCATATCACGTCTTTTAGAAGAATTGGATATCCTATTAATTCAAGAACACTGGCTTTACCATTGGGACCTTAATGAGCTTACTAATATCAATGATAACTTCCCAGTCTTTAGTATATCACAGCAAAATAACTCATCATTACCACTACCAAGAAGGAGAGCAAAGGGAGGAGCCCGGGGGGGGCACTCAGTATATAATGCATAGTGGGTATGTGCCGCGGAGGGGACCCCCATTTTTACACTCAAATTTCCGTTCCGAGGCATAGCATTTTTGTCTTATTGAGAAAAAGAACAAAGAAAACCGCTCCAGAGCATAGCATTTTCTTCTTCTCGAGAAAAAAGAAGAAAAAAATCCGCTCCAGGGCTTCGCATATTTTCCGTTACGCCGTTCCGGTCGCAATTTTGGTGAAAAGCGGCCGTAGCTCGCTGTCCGACCATTGCCTCTGCGCTAGCGCGCCCGTCAGTCGTGCCGTCGGGCTAGCTGCATGTACGTTCCATAGGGATGCATACGCACTCGCACGCAGGCGACCCGTTCCAAGGACCCCCGTTTTCACAAACATTTGTAGTTCCGAAGCCCGTTCCGAGGACCCTCCTTTTTACAATGAGCCCGCTCCAAGGCCCCCGTTTTTGGTCTCGCCTGTGGCACACCCCTACCACTTTTTTGGTCGAGTGCCCCCCCCGGGGGGAGGAGTAGCTACATTCATCAGAACATCAAGCTCTTGGAAAGCAACAAAGATAGAATCTCAATCGCAAAGATTAGTCATCACAGATCTACTCCATGAGCCTTCAAACTCGCATTTAATTATCTGCAATGGATACTTTCCGTGTGATGTTGATGCCAATAGTATTTCTGAGTATCATCATATGCTCTCTACCATATCCCACATCGAAACAACCCATAAAGAGGCCCTGATTATACTTGGTGGAGATCTGAATGCTGATCTGACAAATGCATCGTGTAAGAAACCTACAAAGCGTTGATGATCCTTTAAAAGGAATTTCTGATTAGTGAGAACATGATTAACTTATCATCTCTCCAAAATAAAAAGGAGCTATACACCTTCCAATCAGATGATGGTTTACGGCAATCATACATTGATGACTTCATAATTCCTGAAAAACTCGAAAACTGCTTCTCTGACCTTCTTATTCAGCATGATGATCCTTTAAACACCTCTGACCACACACCGGTTAAAGTGACATTTTCACTATCACTTTTAGCCAATTATCAAGTAGATCATGATATACCTGATCGCAAAGCTGAAGGATCTGGAAAGTCTATACTTCGTCCTAAGATATATTGGCATCAGTGCAGTGCTGACCAGCTGCACCTTCTCTATACTCTTCGTATGAAACAAATATCAAAGAACCTTTTCTAAAATCTTCCTGCAATGTGCTTGGATCCGACTCAAATCGACTTGCTGCTTGATCAACTTAGCGAAGAAATGTTGAAGGTATCACTAACTCTACCACACTCAAAGGGCCGTCAGAAAAGAAAAAGGAAAGGGAAAAGAGAGTGGACCAAAAAGGTAGAGGCATGTTATAAACAATCTCAATATTATTGGCGTCTCTGGAGGGCCAGCGGAAAACCAAAAGGCAAGGACCCTCTCTGGATCAAGCATGTATATACAAAACGTCTATTTAGAAGTAGCATCAGGCAAGCACGGCGGATGTATCACAATAATCTCCTTTCAGAAATTGAGGATGCTAAAGGTAGCAATGATTAACTTTTCTATAGGCTTGTCAAAAGCACTAAAGGATCTCGGTCCACTGATACACTGTCCTATAGGGGTACAACATATGAAGGAGAGGCAGTTCTAGATGGATTCAACTTACATTTCTCAGATCTTGCTAAACCGGATTATATGAGTGCCTCTTCTCCGCCTGAATTGGATGAAGCTATTCCCACTCGCCCGTTCCAGGACAATTTGAATCAACCACTTCAACCCTCTACTTCAAAAGATCTAGATGGAGCTATTAACTCTCTCAAGAAACAAAAAGCTGCAGGACCTGATAATATATCTCCTGAGCATCTTATATATCTTGGCCCAATTGCTCAGAAATTACTTCTCGCCCTCTTCAATCGATGTATATCCCTAAAGTATATTCCTGAATCTTTGAAGTCCGGCCTTATAGTCCCAGTTCACAAAGGAAAGGGTAAAGATGTAAAAGATCCTTCTAACTACCGAGGCATAACAGTTTCTTCAACAATTGGTAAAGTTTTGGAAATGCTCATCAAATCTCAACTAGAAATTCCACTAGCAATAAATGATGTCCCAGACCAGTTACAATTTGGATTCCAGAAAGGCAAATCTTGCCTCCTTACTGCATCTTCACTGGAATTAATAATCCAACTGAACTCTGCCAAGAAATGTACAACATACCTTGCTCTTCTCGACGCACATAAAGCATTTGACATCGTTCGGCATAAAGGCCTATTTTCTAAGCTTCAAAACCTAGGCCTCCATGAATCCCTGTTATCTACACTGGAAGAGTTCTACAACGGTAGTACCAGTAGAGTCATGTGGGAAGGAAAAGTCAGCTCTCCTTTTCAAATCCTCCAAGGTGTAAAACTGGGGAGTGTGCTCTCTCCCACCTTATATACAGTATTCATCGAGGGCCTGATCAAATCACTAAGGAACGCTTGTCTTGGATGCTCTATTAATGGTTGCTACATGGGAGTGATAGTACTAGCAGATGACGTTGCTCTAATCAGTACATGTCCCCGAGAACTCCAATCAATGCTGGACCTCACCTTCTCTTATTCCTGTGCTTGGAGATATAAAATTAATCCACAAAAAAGTGCCGTAGTAGTAATAAACAAAAAAGCATCAACCAGTATAAGTTTAGTCGAGTGGAAAATGGGAGGAATGACGATCAAGGAAAACAGAGAGCACCCACACCTTGGCATAGTAAAAAGCAATTGTAATATTGACCATACCAATAACATCATTTCAAAGGGATATAACACCTTCTTCTCTCTCACTGGAACCAAGCAAGGAACTCTACGCCTGCTGCCACCAATATGTACTCATCTTTGGAAAATGTTCTGCATACCAAGAATGCTATATGGGATTCAGATTATTCAACTTACCAACTACATGCTGTCCCGTCTGAACAAGGCTCAAACATTTCTTTTTAAAAGAGTGCTTGGTTTGCCAAGGAGTGCGGCGGACGAAATTGTTTACTTATTGCTCGATATCCTCCCAATGGATAAGCGAATAGACTATGAAATTCTTCTCATACTTGGGCAATATGCAAGCCTTTCAGACGAGCGCACTGAGAGAAGAATCCTGTTGAATGGTATAGCATACAATACACCTTTGGTAAGACGCTGGATAAAAATCCTCAATAGTTATGAGCTTCCAAGTCTCACTAACATCCTTAGAGATCGCATTCCATATAAAGTATGGAAGAAGCTAGCACTGGGAAAAATTTATAAACAACACTATGCTGCCCTTGAAATTGCAATTGCTAAAAAATCTTCTCTAAGTCTATGGTCGGGCATGACCCAACGTGATAAAAAGAATTATTACCCAAAGCAAGTCTCCAGCCCTCTCCTGATGGAAGCTATGTCCATCAGAGCTCAATTATCCTGCAGTACATACCCAACGAATAGAAGGTTATTCTCTCTGAATCAAAGTACCACAAAGTCCTGCAAGTTCTGCCACTCCGAACTGGAAAGTGTTGTACATTTTGTTGGAGAATGCCCAGCGTTTAGCACACACAGGAAAACACTTCTAAACTTAATAAAAGAAGACGAGGAACTGCAGTATTTTTCTGTGCATTTCAATGATCAAGAACCTCAACAATTTACCGCTTCCGTCCTGTTTCTTCCTGACGTCGAATTAGCAGATTCCTCCAGAAACGACCTCAACCTACTTGTCTTAAATTTCTTGCATAAGATTCACCTCTCTCGGTCTACCTTACTCTCACGTCAAAATATGTAACGCTAATATTAATGCAGTATTAAACTGCGGATCTCCGATACAGCGGAGGAAGGATACAGAAGAAGAAGAAGAAGAAGAAGATCCCAAAATTTACCCTCTTCGGTACGAGGGTAAATTTGGGGATCGCGCGATCAATGGGAAAAGCGAACAGTGGTTAGAGCGCAGTGTGTGGAGGAAAACAAAATATCGAAGGTCCAGCATCTGGACAACCCCCTTGTTCGTTATCTTGTGTACGACCATGGTCACTATAGGCACCAAGGGTAAGGGGAGAGGCATCACCATCCTCTACGCACCACACACACAGTTGTCCCCAGAAATTTTGAAAAATCTACACCACGGCGATTAAACCTATAATATTTGACGTAGTCATATATTCATTTTCACATATTAAAAAACATAGAATATATGTAATTGATTGATTCTATTTCAACTTCTATTTTAGTTATTACACAAGAAATATAAAGTCATAGGCTCACTGCACTTTATAAATTATAGACCTCAGCTGGAAATTCATCTGTTTGTGCATTTATGTTTTGCCCACTTCCCCCTCTCATTAAAACGGAGAGGGGAAAGAAAGAGAAGGGGATGATTACAAGGGAGAAGGGGGAAGAAAGGAAGGGGGAAATAGAAATTGAGAAAAGGGGAAGAAAAGAAAAAATGGGAACAGGGAATTATAAAAAGGAGTAGCCTTTGCCATTTATTGGTCGATAAATCGGAAGGAAATAAAGAGGAAGGGAAAGAGGGGGAAAGAAAACAGATTAAGATAAAAAGAAAGAGTCCCTGCCAAACGGTCATCCATCCCCTCTGTAAATGAAGAAATATCATTTGTTCATTTTTTTTTAAATCAAAATTGTGAATCTAGGAGTCTAAAGGCCCTTGCCTCCTTTTTAACAAAAAAAATAGGAAAGAAAAGTATAATATATAGGCAGACAAGGTGCGAACTGGTCACGATTCCCTTTTTCGTGGTGCAAAACAAGCAAGAAAACGGGGAATGAAGAGAAAAAGAAGAAGGGAAAGAAGAAAATGAAGGAAGGGATAAAGAAAAGAAGATAAAGGAAATAAATCGAGGTAAAATGCTTTAATATGCACGTCAACAAAAATTTTCTCTAATTATTTTAAATTTGCCCCAGCCCCACGAACACACCAAGAAACACACCCTCACACAAACCAGTCCACCATAATCCTTACGCGAGTGCTTACAGAGATGAAAAGAGTCAAAGTGTGAAAGCAAGTTCTGCTTGGAAAATCTTACTCAAAAGTTCACCATTCAATATTGAATGTGTCTTTCCTTTAAAAGTTTCATAACAAGGATGCAATATAAAACGAGGATTATTTGAGGTAATTCAGATATAAGTATTTGTCTTTTTTTCTCCTCTTAATCCAGAAAGATTAAACCGACAGAAGTTTACTTTCCACTTCTATTTTTTACTTTCGTTTCTAGTAGGCCTATCTAGATTCTTGACATTTGACCAGAGCTCATCGAAGAATTCAGAAAGATAGGGGCACAGGATTTCTTCGGAGGGGGAGATGAAAAAATAACTTCAAACCTGTCACATTGTTTCCACAAAAATGACAAGAGCAAAATGAGAAGTGATATCAGTCGAGAATGTGACCTGCTTTCATCCTTACTGCCGAAGAAGTGGCATTAAATAACGAAAATAAATAGTAAAAGAGTAAAGATTAAATAAAGAGTTCGCGTGCTCCCTCTACCAAGCCCCCCCCCAAAAAAAAAAAAAAAACCCACCATAATAGCAACACTTACCTGCATTGTAAGGCGATGCAGATGTGCTTTAGCTTGTATAGCTTGGATGTCATCGACAGCTAAACCGACCTGAAAGTAAACGGAAGACAAGTCTACTCGCTCAAATAAATGTGATTATAATCTAATCATATATTTTTGGTTTAAAAATCCAGGAGTCGGAAAAGACTGTGCATATATTTTCTTATAATGATCTCTACCATCTTTACACCACCTTCTCTCTCTTTGCTCCGTCCCTTTGTGTTGTTCTGTTTAATATCTTTGTCTCTGTCTCACTCGTGTGTGTGAGGATTGATGCGTGTGTGGGTGTTCTTATACACATATATATGCATACATGGATGATATATAGAGATGAATATATTAATAAATGAGAAGAAAAAAGATTCCAGTCTTTCGTTAGTTTGCTGTAGATGGAATCAATTAAAAAAAAGCATTTGGGGTTAGGGTGTGTGGGCGAATATCTGCGAGGGTGTGTGGTGTGGTGTGCGTGAGGGTGGGTGTATGTGTGATTGTGTATTAATGTGTGTTTACCAGCATATTCATCATGAGGATGGGCATGAGGACGACGAAGAGAATAAAGAAGACATAGGTGAGTTTCGATAAGAATACCGTTCCCATGAAAGCATCATTATCCATCAGTGAAATAGACTCAGAATCCTTGTAGTCCGTAGCAAAGAAGATGGATTGGAAGTCGAACTCGCCTATCATCATGACGAATGTCTTCGCTAAAGAGTATTCAAGGGAGTGGAAGGCGTTCTGTAGACGATGATAACAATGATAATGATGTTTATCACATTTGGAATCAATTACTCCTTACATACATAATACCAAGTCCTACTCAAAACGTACTTTTTTACTATATGATTTCTAGTTATGGGTCGGTCAATTGGAGGTGCACTCCAGCTTTTAATATTAGTATGTATTGTTTCACAATTTCTTTTTTCTGTAATATTTTTTTCAATTATGCTAATTTCATTTTGTCCCCGTATATGTTAATCATGAACAGAAAATAGCGCGCTTACAAACACCCGTATTAAAGCCTTATAATTTTTTTAATGATATTCTTATTATTAAAAAAATAACGATAACAATTATTGCTATGGATTACTTGTAGATGACGTCACATAGTGGGCATGAATGGGATATCTGTGCATTAGATCATAAAAACAATAATTTCCCATTGTTTTTATCAAGTTACATATTGTCATCTATGAATAGATAATCTATTCCGGATTAGATCTAAATTTAATCATATTCAAATGTAAGCAAGCATTTATCAATAGTTAATGATTCACGAACAAACCTGTGTATGACTTGTTTTATAGAATGGTCGAAAATTTTGGCAATAAATCAATTTTCATGACAACCATGCAGAAGTAATTACCGACGCGTTTCTTATTTACCGGATGCATGGCTGGCCATGCGTCGATGATTACTTTAATATGCATGGTTGCCATTCTTTAATATATATTGTTTCATATTTCTTTTCTTCTTTTTTTTAATATATTTTTTGTTTACTTATGCATATTTCATTTTTGTCACCAAGTGTTGATCATAATTACAAAATAGCGCGCTTAGAAACGCGCTTATTAAGCCCCTATATATGTTTTGCATTATCATTATTGAAAACGATAAAAAATATATATATAATCGAATTTTAGATGACGTCACATGGAGGGCATAAAAATGGGAAACCTTTGCATGAGATCATTAACACAATCATTAATCATTGTTTTTTATATAAATTTTACATATTGTCATCCTGTGAAGAAATAATCTATTCCGGATTAGATTCTAAATTCAATCATAATCAAATGTAGGCAAGCAGTTATCAATAGTCAAATAATTAGTCAACGTTGTCAAAAACATCTTTATTCATTCTTTAAAATGTTCCATAAGTACTAAACACATGATGGATTTATTAAATGACAAGTCCACCCCAACAAAAAGTTGATCTGAATAAAAAGAGAAAAATCCAAAAAGCATAACACCGAAAATTTCATCAAAATCGGAGAAAGTTATGACATTTTAAAGATTCGCTTATTTTTCACAAAATAGTTACATGCACAATTTAGTCACATGCAAATGAGAGAGTCGACGATGTCCCTCACTCACTACTTCTTTTGTTTTTTATTGTTTAAATTATACAATATTTCATTTTTTACATGCTTGATGATAAGGACCATCTTGACTACACCATATAGTATTAAACAATGCTGATTCCACATGTTAATGAAACTTTGTTTCTCAGGGCAATGAGGAGAAAATTAGAATATTTCATATTTCGTATGATAAAATACAAAAGAAATAGTGAGTGAGTGATGTCATCAGTTCCCTCATTTGCATACCGACCGGGATGTGCATGTAACTGTTTTCTGAAATGAAGCAAAACTTAAAAATGTCATAACTCTTTTATTTTACCTCTAATTTTGATGAAATTTTCAGAGTTTTGCTTGTTGGATTTTTCTCTTTTATTGAAATCAACTTTTTGTCGGGGTGGACTTGTCCTTTAAATGGCTACCATTGCATTGTGTACATGGTGTATAAACACACCTGGTTCATGAGGAGAGCATAGAATGTAAGTCCAAACGCCATGATGAACATAAACAAGATAAATCCAAACTTCAGGAATGTTCGTGTGATATCTGCAATTTAAAGAAAATGGAAATATGCATATATTTGTGTTATATATATATATATTTGTGTTATACTTACTTCTATTAATCCACATTGAAATATAGAGGTTTTCGATCATCCACTTAAATACGATGTCATGTAGAGTGTACATTGAACAAATAAGACTATTTTCCTGAAGGGCGCAGCGCGGAAGAAAAATAGTCGATCAAAAGACGTGTGTTTTGGTCTATTGTTTTGGTCTCAGCGTCTCAAGGTGCTATTTTCAGCTTGTGATGTCAGATGTCAGGATTCATCATGTTCATGGCATTTTTGCCTGATTTTGGGACGTCGGCTGGAACTAACTTGGTCACATAACGGGGTTTAGACCAATTATGACGGATATAACATATGTAAGCTATCGGATCTTCCTTGTAATTTCGCACGATGGGGTAGGTCTAGTGGTTCAAATGCTCCCAACAAATCTGAATTGCACCCCTTATAACTCTTCTTCTTGTGGCATAATGCATCCCTCTAAATCATGATCATACGGATGATATAACATCCATTATTACCGTATAGGATGTGAATAGGAAATAGGAAAAAGGTATCTTCTACTTTTCTTATTGATTGATTTAGTTCACCTTACAATGTTAAACATAGTGCAAAGTATTCCTATTTCTTTTTCACTTCATATTTCCTTTCTCTTAACCGCTTAGAGGCATTTTGGAATTTGCGGTATGTAAAATGATGATTATTATATTACAATAATCAGTTTTCCTAAAGATGACCTGATGTAAGGGTTTGAAAATGAGAATGAATCTCACATCATGACTAGGTCTATATTAATAGTCGTATTGTTCATTGTATAATGTCAACATTTCAGATTTCGAGTGCAGTGTCATGCAATACTGTACACCGTACGAATATTATCAAAATTATACAACAATATTAACATTATTCATGCACTGTCAAGCAATAACACTTATGTCTTCCAAACGAATGTAGAAGGTAGCGACACCGGCAGTGTTTGTGCTTTGACCAGTGGCTTGCAAAAAAAAATGGGAGAAATGAGGAAAAAGAGGGAGAAAGGAAGGGAAACGTAGTGGGAAAAAATAAATTATTGTTCATTATAAACCTCTCTTTAAGAATGTGGAATAATCCGTTCCTCTGATTGGTCAAAACTGAGGTCATGTAAACGACCATGCCTGCAAAACAAAAAACTAAGGTGGTAACCAAGGGCAACGGGCATAGTTAACAAGATTTCTGCCCGTTGCCCCCTGACCCGCCCCTTGACGACGGGCATAGCAAAATTTGGCTGAGATCCCCATTTGATTGCATGCAAAATGATGCTTTTTGCGGTGATTACGGATACCATAAATATCCGTGCGATTTGATCGACAGTTTTAGACAATTCGCGCATTTACGCACTTATTGCGCAAGTGCGCGCAACGGAGATGACACATCGATGGAACGATGCCAATCTTTGACTTTTGCTTGTTAATTCCTGTTAAAATAACTGGCATTTATTGAAAAGAAAACTAACTTATTAAGGACATAACGGATGTATCAATCATCAAGTCTTGTCGCAGTTCGCTCAAATGCATGCTCGCAAAAGGTGAGTCGGGTGAAAAGATTAGACGGTCACTGCACTTTGTAACATAACGTAAGTTACTCGTTACTAACTTATAACTATAGGTATCACAAACGACAACGTTAGGACATATGATGTAGGACGGGTAGATCTAATGTTAATAATTGTCGTTAGTTAGCTTAGAAGTTATTAGATCTAGATCTAACGTTTGGACGTAGGTTTAGTGGACTAGATCTAACGTTAGATTATACTCTAATGGGGATTTATTTCTGAATTTTAGATCTAGCCTGGACCCTATTCAGAATCAGACCCTATATTTGGTTCCTAAAAATATCTAGGCCTAGGCCTAGTACCTATCGGTATGAACTGCTCGGGAACTGCTTTGATATTCGATTTGGAGACCTAACTTCAGGGTCAGGGTTAAGTAAGGGCCTAGTCCTAGACCTAACGTTAGCTTGGGGCCTAGGCCAGGGATTTTAGATCTAGACCTAGACTAGGCCCTAACGTTAGATCTAATGTTTAATAATTCGGTTCATAAAATATATATGGACTGCTTTTATATTCGAGGCATGGTTGTTTCAATTCGGCTCGCGGGTACCACATCGGCCAGACCATGCCCTCGGGCATAGTCGCGTTGCGGTCCCCTTGAGCCTCTAGAAACAACCATGCCTCTCAAAGCAGTCCATATGTCTATACTATAATGTTATATTATATTATGATTATGTTATGTTATATGTAATAGGAACTTTTTTCATAACCTTACGAAACATAATTTGCCTATGTCTCCATTGTTCATGGTGCTCGTATTGTCTGTTTAACGAGATATATAATCCTGTTGTACTAAAACCTCCCGTTCTCAAGTGAATATGAACCAAATATATTTTTTTCGCACTTCGAGTTATTATTGTTTCATGTAGTGATATATGCTTCTTTTTAATGACTACTTAAAGTGATTGCCCCATTTTAAGGTCTTAATATAAAACATTTCCTGTCCATGCTTACGTTCGCATTAGTTGATTGGTGAGATATGTCTGCTCTTCATGAATTCCTAAAAATCAGTCCTTAAAATCAACCTTTTTCTGATCTGAATATAAAAAATTTTCAGCTCCGCTCGCATCATATGGTTAGTGAAATAATTATACGTATGGTCTTAGTGAATTCCTACAAACATGCCTAGAATGCCCCTCTTCTGGTCTTAATTTCCTAAATTTTCAGCTCGCGCTTCGCGCTCGCAATATTTGATTAGTGAGATGCGTATGATAATCATGATTACAATGACTACAAAAGTGCCTCATGTGTTAAGATGTAATTCTAACGAAATCAGCAAGCTCTTGGCACTCGCATTAGATGACTATGGTAAGATATGTATAGTCTTAATGGATTCCTTAAAAATGTCCTTCAAATATCCCTGTTTGGGTTCAATATATACTAGAATTTCAGCTCGCGCTCGCATCATTTGGTGAGTTAAATACGTATGGTCTTCGTGAATTCCTACAAACAAGCTTAAAATGCCCCTCTTCAGGTTTGAATTTCATAAATTTTCAGCTGGCGCTTCGCTCTCGCAATATTTGATTAGTGAGATGCGTATGTTTATCATGATTACAATTACTATATTATGTATATTTTGGATGAATTTAAGGTTTTTTCAGGGCTTTGCATTAATCGAAATATATCTGAAATTGTGGCACTTGGTTATTATAAAGCACATCCTCCAGACATATACTTTTCCGGATTAAGATTTTCTAATGGCCCATTTAGATAATTGGGAGTATATTTTTCACCTGACTTAAAAGACATATTTGAATTGAATTTTATTCCAAAGCTTAAGAAAATAAAGAATGTTTTAAGAGTATGGAAAATGAGAAATTTAACTCCAATAGGGAAAATAACTATTTTGAAGTAACTCGGCCTTTCACAAATTATATTTCTATTGTCTGTATTACCAAAACCTCCAGAAGATTTTTTGAAAGAATTAGAACATTTAATTTACTCTTTTATTTGGAATGAAGAACCGGATAAAATCAGTCGTCTTACAATTATTGGAGACTATAGTCAAGGTGGATTGAAAATGTTACATTTACTTTCTGTAATTTCTGGCTTGAAAATTGCGTGGGTTAAACGTTATATGAGCACAGAAAATAAAGGAAAATGGATATGTTTTTTTTAACACAACTTGGTCACCTTTGGAGGAGAATTGTTTTGGACATGTAATTTAAAATACGATGATCCCAAAATATTAGAAATAAAAAATAAATTCATTCGAGAAATTTTAATCGCTTGGAGTTATTTAACTTTCTCTCCTAATTTATCTGAATTGAATATAAAGAATCAAGTGTTATGGAATAACTCATTGATTAAAATAGATGGGAAAGTTATATATAAACAACTTTGGCTTAAAAATGGGATCATCAGTATTAAACATTTCATGGATGAACAAAACCATTTTCTCTCACATACGACTTTTTTACAAAAATACAAAATTAGTTGTAATTTTCATGAATATTATTCATTGATTTCTGCAATACCCAATGAATGGAAACATTTTCGTCAACATCTTGTTGAGAGTAGAACAACTCAAGAAGATTTGTTGTATAATTTAAATAATGTTTTTAAGGTATGCAAGTTTATCCATAGAATTTCTGTTGATAAAATCTTAAAGTCCCCTACTTCGCAAACAAAATGGGCATCCATTTTAAATGAACCGGTTAATAATTGGAATAGATTGTATATGATTCCCTTTAAATGCTGTCTTTTAACAAAACTCCGCTACTTTCAATATAAACTTTTCAATCGGATAATGGGGGTGAACAAACATCTTTACGATATTGGCTTGTCTGAATCTAATTTATGTACATTTTGTTCTTCGTCTGTTGAAAGCATTTCACATCTGTTTTGGGACTGCCCTGTAACTCAACAATTCATTCAAAACTTCCAAACCTCTTATTTGAACAATGACGTGTATTTGAATAAGAATTTATTTTTGTTTGGTTGCCCTGACGCTCAATACTCTACTGTAAACCGTTATATTCTTTACGCTAAATATTTTATTTTTTCGACACGTTGTAAGGGAGATCGGTTGTGTTTTAGTTCGTTTAAGAACGTATTGAAACGCTATTGTGAAATTGAAAGGGTTCCCAGTCAAAAACGTCATAATTTTGTTTTATCTATAGATAATAGTACGCCTGTACAGTTGTTGTAAATATGTTCGCTTCATGATTTTTCTGTAAATTGAATTGCTTTCGTGTTTGATTTTGAATAAAGTCTTTCTATGAAAGAAAAAAAATGATTACAATTACTACAAGTGCATCATGTGTTTAGATATAATTCTAATCAGCAAGTACTTGGTACTCGCAATAGATGACTATGGTGAGATATGTATACTCTAAAGGGATTCCTAAAATATAAACCTTAAAATGTCCCTGTTTGGGGTCAATGTATACACAAATTTAAGCTCGCGCTTCGCGCTCGCATTGTTTATTTAGATAGTATATATCATGATTTAAAATATTTGCTTATAATGTCCATTTTTAGGCCTGAATATCGAAAATTTTCAGCTCGCGCTTTGCGCTCGCATTATTTGATCAGTAAGATACATATTTTTCTAATGGCGCTGTCGTTAAAATATCTCTATTAGGTCAGTATACCTGGCAATTGAGCGCGCAAATAAGTGACTAGAATTTTTCCTGGTGCCTCCCCCCAACGCCGTGACCCACGGTACGCCACTGGCTTTGACCATGTTGAATTCTGCATTCGTTGTCTTTTACCTAAAAACATGATGACGTATATTCCTAGTAGTGACGACCTCCTCATGAAAAGAACACAATTCATCCAAGCAAGGAATCCAGAACAGGCCCCTAGAGACCACTTCCAGGACTGATAAAAGAAGATATTTCAAGAGGAAAGAAAGCCAAAATATTAGTGACCATCTAAATTCATAAGCATGCCATGATTACATATTGTATTTGCACCCTAATTCTTATTTCCTAATGCATTTCCTCATACGGATTTACACAATGCCAAGATTGGTAATCTGTTGTGGTGAAAAAAAAAAATGACTTTGACAAAAGCAAAACAAATTAAAGAACAAGTGTTAATAATTTTATGAAATACTGAACGTGGAATGAGGATGATTTGTTTTGAGCAGCTTCAAGGGAATCCGGAAGTAGGATTCACAATTTTAGGAACGTTCTGATAATATTAGCTTGTGTTCAGCAGTTGTTCATTTCACGTCGGACTGATCAATAGCGTTCGGTTGCCTGTTTTTCTTTATTTGGAACAATATCACCACAGTTGTTCCTTTGACTGGTGGCCAATAACAATGTCAATTCTTGTCAATCGACTTATACTTTTACCTGTATGTAACGACCATAGAAGGCGTAATCAACATGACCTTTTGGCAAAGTGAATAGGATAGAAGCGATGTATAAGAAGAGCTCCAAATAGTTGTTTGGACTCTTGAAATAGTTCAATCTGTGTACTGCCATTTGTATAACCTGCAAATAAAGATGAATTTGGTGAACTGGAATTGATCGCACGGTGTCAACATGGTCAATATGGGTTTTACGATTAACGCCGTATATTTTGAGAAGGTGGCTCAGAGAACACTGCTATAATTTAGTCGAAAAGTCTTACGATATAGGACTACCTTAACGCATGTGCGAGAACACTACTATATCTTACCTCGATCATGTCGATAGTTTTCACAATCTTCAGAAAAGGTAACATTCGTCCGGGGAGTGAGCGGCACCATTTTGTATAGAACAGCCAAGTGTAAATTTATAGTGTAGGTAATATTCCCTGGAGAAATTATGTTATATGTTACCAGTGCAAATTTTCAACTCAAACCGTAAACTACAAATGTAGAGAGAAGATCGCATAAACTTGTCATATTTTCTATCTAATAATTGTACAAGTCTTTACATTTTTAATGATCATGTTATATGATTTTTCTTACTACTACAAGGAAAAGATGTCATTAAGCGAATTCGAAAGGCGAATCAAAGATCGGCTGATTAGCTTTGGAACAGTCTACCAACCTTCTTAAAGACTATCATGCTTGGAACATTTAGAAGCTTTTGACTGACCGCCCATTTATTATGTTAATGAAATCTGACTGTTGTTATTGCTCAACTTGTCTCTTTTAAATGTTATCACAGTTGAGTTGTGTGACAAACATTCACGTCTAGTGGAGCGAAATTGTAAAGCGCTGTTATCTCAAGGAAAAGGTGCTATAACGGAATACGCACTATGGACTTGGTACGTAGGATTGGATTGGATGAAGCAAATGCCACATGGCCTACGACCTAGGCTTCAGAGAGAAGAAGTAAAGGCAGACCGATGAGAGATGGATGAATCTCAGAGTTAGGAGAAAGGAAGATTTGAGAGAGACTAGGTAGCAAGAGAGGGAATTGAGGAGTTGCCGTTATACTTGCTCACCTCTCGAAATAAGTTCAACACAGAGAGGGCAGTAATGACGATGTATCCAAATGTGCTGAAGAAACGCAGTTTCAAATGCGACGCCGTATCCACCCACCGCTTGCGTCCGTCTGCATGCCAGATGATATGATCGGGGTCCTCGAGGCTCATGTTGACTCCCTGAACGTAGTAGTTTGGTGGCATGACGACGATGAATCCGGTCAGCATGAAGAGGAAGAGGAGGTAGATGACGAGGGAAGATATGAAGGCGTACCGACCAACCGAGACCCACTTGTGATGCAGGAAGGTGGTAACAACAGGATGGTCCAGAAGGGTCTCCCGTTGAAGGCTTGTCTGAAAGACAAGGAGTAGAAGAAGACAGTATCTTTAGTATTGTCGTGATTATTTGATTCTAATTGATAAGTAACTCAAGAGATCTGGTTGACACCACGTTTATAAAGGAGCCCCTATGACATGTATACCGTAGTTGTTCACCCACATGACAGTTAAGAGAAAACGAGAAAAACATCGCATCTATAATAGAATATGAAATGGATGGTTTGGTCTCTCAAACTTGAACATTATATTTTCGGCCTGGTCGACCTGGCTCACTGGAAAGGGCAAGGTAATCAGGAACAATCTGTGTTGATCAGGTTGAACGAAAACGCTCTGAATTCCTCCACTGTATACTTGAAGATATTGGACATGTTAAAATACCCCAGAAGGTTTACAGAGCGAAAGAGACGTTGATCGACTGATCAAGGGTCTGGAAATCATGGTGTACCGGACCCGATTTCCCTGGCGGGCAAGACCGACCAGACAAAAAAAATGAGTTGATAATTCTGAAATTGGGAACAACGCACATGATATCTGGGGCCCGTTGCACAAAGAATTGTGTGAAAACAACGCTTTCAAGACCACAAGACCTAAATGCGCACTCCTTTTTGGTGGAAAATCAAGATACGATTCAGCTTGGAGTTGCATTTGATTACGCCTATATCTGCTACCGGCCTTGGATCCCTTACCATGATCTGAAGAGGATGGTTCAAGAATCGTTCTCGAGTGTCTGAGATGTAAGGCCAGGCACTTCGTTTTAAACGTCCTTTGAGATCAAACTGAGATTTCTCCCTTTTAGACGATTGAGAACCCCGCATTGTCGATAGTCTCTGATAGACCTTGTTGAGTATGCCTCCATGTTTACCGCCGTCTTCTAAAAAGGAGATTGATTGGGATGATATGGTGGATTGTGCCTTAGTTTGGAGTGATTGAATTTTTAGCTACATGTATTAATATTTCACCGTTGTGCTATAAATTGCCTCAGAGATGAACAACAAATTGAATAAAGGCAATGATGATAACAATCAGAGGCTTGTTTCATATTCATAACATTTACAACAGTATGCCTTTATGGCAGATTTGACAATTTGGTAACTGCCATGGTAACAAGGCTCAGTAGCCAACCTTAAGGCGCTCGTGATAACTACCATAATGGCAAATGTACCACAACCGTAAGTCCCTTGGTTAATCAGTAGACTTCATGGTTTCCAGGTAGATCATGATACTTTAATAGTTTTCTGTAATCTTCCACTAGGTTAACGTACAATGGTCGAATCACAGATCGCTCATATGTGGTTCATTAACAAAACTAGAATTTGATTGTGCAATATAAAAAAATCGAACCAATGTGCGGGAAATCTGCTAAACTAGAAATATTGTGGAATTGCTGCGGGTATTCTTGATCATCAGGGTACGTTTAAAGGCTTCTGTTTGCATTGCTAGAAGCGGCAACGTGGTTTCTTATGCGTCAGGGTTCGTCATACAAGAACGAAAATGACGTTTCACTCAGGATGACCTGCATGACGTCGCAAACTTAATTGTTTATAAATGTGACAAGTCACAAATGATATCTCACCGGGTTGTCGGATCCATGGTGAGAAAGTATCCTCAAGGAATTCATAGTAGAACTCTACCGTCACATTCTTGCTTGGTTTAGAAGAGTGGGCTCCCCCTGTCAGAGTTATACAACGATCTAGGACTAGTTTCCCGACATCTGGATAACAGAAATATTGAAGAAAAAAATTGGTCCAAAGAGCTTTGTTACAGCTAATATTAATAATTCATCTTTCATGTCTTTCTTTCCTTTCTTCTCCTTTTCATCGTCGCCATTATGATATTCTTCTTCTTCTCCTTCTTTTACTATTTTGGTTCTTTGAGAACCAACCCAAAGTTTAATTTCGGAATATTGCAAAATTTCTTGACATTACGCCACTACCGGCCCTGATTACGACAAAATCAAATCGTTTTTTTTTCTTTTACTTTTCAATAAATCGTCTGACTATGATATGAAAACCAGTGCAACAATTAGAGTATGTAGCAAGGTTGGAAAGCATGCTGATAAATACCAGGCATTGATTGGATGAGCTTTCTCATGGGTGTGGTCCTGTAGTTAGTATCATCATCCAGACTCGAGACACACATCAAATCTCGCCACTTTGAATGGCGAAGGATCAACTTCGCTACATCCCTTGAAGATACGAAAGGAAAGTATTTATGAAGTATACAATGCTTCGAGAGTGACAAAATGATAATAGAATTTCCTTTTCATATTTGACAAATGAAAAATTCACCAACTATACTTTAAAGTTACCTGCAAAAATGACAAAATTAATTTTTACACCTCAATACCACCCGAGTCTGATAGTAATATTCATCTTTAAAAACTAAAGCTTGTCCATACACCATATGCATGATATGAGGCCGGAATTCCCGGTCAAAAAGTATATCTAGTACTGGGCTACTGGCGCTACATGGGGAAGGGGGGGGGGGGGACAAAATGGGAGAGGTCTGGGTCGTTAAACCTTATCATACCCCAAAATTAAATTGATCAAAATATGACGTCATTGTTAGACCGCCTTGCCCCGCCCCCTCATCAAAATTTCTTGGCACCGCCCCTGGATTTCAAACATACTCGAATCCGTTGTCGATTGCATGATCGAGGCACGTCCGTCCATCCTCATCACAGACCACGGCATTGGCTTTGTTTGCGATGGGGTCGTCATCTTGACCAAAGAGAAGTATCTCGACCATCTCAATCTGACCATTCATACAGGCATGGTGAAGCGGGGTCATCTGATGATTAAAGGCGGGAAAAATTAGAAAAAAAAACACAAATCTAATCAAGTCATTGTAGAAGAGCGTTGCATGCCAGTGGTGCTCCTGGCAGAAGGGACAACAATATCTTACTATAACCCTTGCTCTAAAAAATAAAAGACAAGGCCCCAAAAAGGCAAAAGAAAAAAGGGGCACTCTGTTGGACAGAGTGCCCTTTTTTCTTTTCCCTTTTTCTGCCCCCGGCACGTATACGGACGTGCTCAACAATTATGAAGTGGAGATGTCTTATGTATAACAAAGTGTTATTTCAGGTATTAATCAAAGAGATCTCATTCTTAATATAGGGATAATTTCAAAACATTTCAACACACCCACACTGTACACACGCACCCATCGACCAGCTAGGAGTTCAACTCCCTGCATCACACACATCCATTATTGCATGTTAATGCACAACCATGCCATACATGATCACACGACAAAGTCGAAAGAAACAACAATGTGAGAGAGACGGAAAGAATGAGAGCGTGGGTGTGAGTGGGTGTGTGTGCGCGCGTGGGGAGGGTGTGTGTGTGAGAGAGGGGTAGAGGTAGAGGGGTATACATACACACACATGCACACACACCCATATATATATATATATATATATATACATACATATTTATACACACAGACAGAGGAGGAGTTCTATCATAGGCCTAAGAGAATCAAAGTAAGATCTCTTAACTAAATAGTTCTTCAACTTTCAATCTTAGCTGAAAAAATACACCTACAACACGACCCCCCACCCGCACCCAGAAATTGAATGTGATGATGGGGCTCACCTCACACCGATCCCTCTCGTCTATGTGTGCATGATATTGTAGTAGAATACCAACTGCTCTTATCCAGCCGTTCCCTGCAGCCAGATGCAGGGGAGTACGTTCGCCATCTTCCCGCCCATTTCTTGACGAAAAACAACAAAAAACATTATAAAAAATTACTGCATAAGAAAATATATGTTCCTTTGTTTTATTACAAAATTGTATCGTTCTTTTTCTATTGCATTTGTGTGGCACCAAAGAAACAGATGCCTACTTAAGTATTAAGAAACGAAATTAATACACTTGATCCATCCGCTTTTTGGATAGAAAGCAGGGTACTTTTTAAATTCAGTGGAAGAATGCTTCGGGGAGTTACTACCTCTCCCTAACTGCAATGAATGCATTGGGGGCAATGTTGTGATATTAATACGTCGTTAATTATGATTACCAAAATAATCATTAGGGCGTCATTATGTGAGGCGAGCAGTTCCTCCATATGTCTTGGAATATAAATTACAAAAAATCGACTTTTTAATGAAAATAATCATGATAATTAGAATGATGGGAATACTATACTTTTCTTAAAATGATGTGAATGATGATAAATTCATCTAACAGATAAAATCACTTCATTTTCCTTTTCTTTTTTTCTTTTAAGAAAAGGACATTACTGGGAGTTTATATCACACGACAATTATGGAGAAGCTGCTTATCTGTGACGTCACAAAAATAAGAACAAAAAAAAAAAACATTCCATTATTCTTGCACGGATTTACATCAAACCTTCACCGATAATTCCATTTTTACTGTTCATGTCAAAAATTAACTTATCGTCAGCGTGAACTTCCTCTTTAACCAAATATCCGTAGTTTTACTAACTTGGCATTGACATTAGCCCTTGCTTTGATGAGCTCAAGCATGATGACGGTATCGCCGACCTCTGCGGCGAAGTGTAAGGGTGTGTTCCCACCGGAATCCGTGTGGTGTACTACTGTCTGGTGGGACCAGTTCAGGAGGACCATCACCAATCTAAGAATGGTAGGAATCATGATCATCATGGCTGGAATCGTGGTTAGTATAATTGGAATAATGATCAAGATCAAAAGCCTTTGAAATAAAATCAAATTATTTTGTCTGATAACTGTTTATATTCTGCTTTAAAAGGGTATTTAGTTCCCCCTCGAAATATCAACTCTTATAAACGTTTTTCCTTTTCTTCCTTATAAGAGCACTTTTGGTTTCAAATACTTTTGATAAGCTCCTGCGTCAAACCGAAACAAAAGTCATCCCTAATCAATTGTGTGTGTGTTTTTGATAATTTCCATCAACATAAATAAATAAATAAATGAATGGATAAATGAATAAATAAATAAATAGATAAATAAATAAATGAATAAATAAATAAATAAATGAATGAATGAATGAATAAATAAATAAATAGGGAAAGTATGATTACTCGTTAATCTTCAAAAGTCGTCAGTGATTGATTTGATTATATATTTTTAAGGAGTATTCTATAACTTAAGGTGAAGTGAGCATAATTTTTTGCTAAGATTACTGGAAAATCTCCTGAACTATATAATTCATCATATAAGCTTTTAACAACATATTAATATTAAAGGGCACGACCTGTCAAATACTGGCATATTAGTCAGTCTCTTACATTAATCGTATATTAATTCCGTTTCATGAAGATAATTAAAGCAAGCTGATTGCCTTGCATTCAAGATACAAAAGCTCAACAAATGAAATATATATTTTATGTACTTTTGATAAGAAGGTGAATGTCCGTTCATCTCAGGTACGAAACTTTTGAGAAATTCTTACTCTTTGTGTCTGTTTTTGACAGCATCCATTATGAAGTCCATGATATCCACATCAGAGAGTGTAGGGAATCGTATGTCACTATCCAAAATCTGTGGTGATAACATGTTAAAAAATTATCCCCCAATTTACGTTTTCTTCCTCAATTCATATTCAAATCTGTACAAAATTATGAAAACATTAAATTAGCGACCCTTTCCCTCTGAAAAAATTAATGAATTAAAGAGAAATGAATAGACAAATATCTAGATGAAAGAATAAATCTAATACGTTATGCGCCTTCAAAATTCGAAATAATTTACATCACAGGCGGAGTCAGGGGGTGAAGCAGCCGCGCAACCCTATGGCGGCGCAACAAATGGGAAAGGGGGGGGGGCAGAAAAAGAGTAGAAGAAAAGAGTTAGCAAGAAGAAAAGGAAAAAGGAAGAAGGAAGAAAATAGTTACACGAGAACTATTCACGAGAACTACACACCTATTCCCTTGATAGTTACAAAAAGTGCTAAAAACTTTCAGGTCGGAATAGCATAGCAATAATTTCCCATGGATTTTTATTTTGATTATTTTTTTGACAATGGTACGTACCTTGCTGAGACTAGCTGCCTTATTGTTTGCTGCTGCCCATCTATGAATTTCCGCTCCTACATCATGGTGTTTTTTACTCGAAGATACCATACAGACCAGGAGTACGAGAAGGGCATCGAAACTGTCGTGGTTAATCGCCACTTGCAGCGGGGTGAGATAGGTGGAGTCGTGGATTGTTATTTCAGCACCACTAGTGATGTTATAATGATGATGATTATAATTATTATTATCATAATTATTATTCTAATCACTGGTGGATCGAAGGGGAGCACAGCCGACCCGTGCCCCCCCCCCCTTTGAGAGGTACAATTGAACTTTGTAATGTAAATATGCCATTAAAACACAAGTGTGCCACCACCCTTTTGAAATTGAGGCCCCTATTTTTTGCTTGTCATTGTTTTTTTGGTGGACGAAATATCCTTAATTTTGGAGTGAACATTTTTCTTATCATTATTGTTGTTGTTGTTTTAACTACTACTACTACTACTACTACTACTACTTCTATTGCTACAACAACTACGAGTGTGAATGAATGGAAATGCCTTTTTCGTCTTTGTCAATTTCTTATATCATGTAGGCTTCTATGCACAATGCTAATTTTATTGAAATTGCTTTCGTAAAAGCATACATACGAATCTATTATAAACATTTCGCTGGGCCCATCTCTGTCAAATAGACATATTTATTTTAACAAAACAAATGCAAAAAAGTTCCTTTATACTTGGATAGAAGGTAATATTAACAGAATCATTTCAGATGTCAAGGACGGTGTCACTTTGTTCCTTATAAATTAATGAATAATGACTAATAATTGTCAAAATATTAAGTTGGTATTTTCTCACTTTTCAAAGAGAAATCTTGCAACCTCGGGCCTATTTTGGTGACAGGCAAGATGAAGTGCTGTCTGTCTGTCCCTGTTCTCACGGTTCATCGACGCACCTCGGCAGACGAGGTCCTTGACGATGTCGAGATGACCCGCCGAGCTCGCCACGTGGAGGAGAGTGTTTCGGTGATGATCGACGCTCCTTACCAGGTCTTCTGAGAGTCGGTGAGATCAAGACAAAGAGGCAAAAGGTAAGGCAGAAAGAGAGAAGAGGGAGAGAGGGGAAGAAGGCAGACAGAGTGAGAGAGACAGAGACAAACATAGAGACAAATATAGACAGAAATAAGAAAGTGAGAGGGGATGGGGAGGAAGAGGGAGAGATGAAGGGGTGGGTGCAATTCAATATTGATTTCTATGCATTATTATTGTTATTTGTTTGGCGTCACCTCTGCCGGGGGGGGGGGCGAAGAGCGAACTGAATCACTTTGACCCGCAGGTCTCTCCTTCCGATATAACTGATCATGATTGGCGGAGTGCAGGTGGACCACTATACCATGTATATACACCGGGGTTTCCCCCTACTCTTATACGAAGACTAGAGTGCAGTTATGTTTACTATTTGAAGTGTTCATCAAAATGAAAATCGAGGTATGTCAACATTAAGGTAAATTCGAATGAAAGTCATCAAAGAAAGAATTGCTCTGATTTAATAACCCCACGATCGATTTACATAGCAATTTCCAATATTGGACTGTTGAAAGTGACATGCCCTAGTGGTCGAAGGCGCCTGATAACGCCATGGAAGTCCAAGGTTCGATCTCTGGCACGGTCCTTGACCAAAGCATTTTATCTTTTATCAAATATATGAAAATGCTATAAGCAATGTACATACAACATGCTTTTGTGTTTATTATCTTTGTCTAGAATAGGATCTTCTGCAATAAAAATTAGCACAAAATCAACATACTTAAAACCACGACTTGTGTTTTTGCAGCAAAGTGCACGTTTCCCTTCAATAACAGTATTATTATTGAACAAATCATTAGATATAAATTTCACCCTTTCGTGATGAGCTTAAAACACTTTAAGGAAAAAACAAATTTAAATTTGGATGAATATTCATCAATGAGAACATAATTATTAATAGCTTATATCTTTGATTCTGTGGCGTCAGTTACGAACCATGTATCATAAATTGTATTAATTGTTGATTCCAAGAATCATAATGACTCAACTATTTTTATAGAGACTCGATGATGAAATAATGGGGGCTATTATACTCAATACACATGTAAAATTATGGGGGGGGGGGTTAGATGAGTTCCTGGTACACAAGTCCATGGAGAGCAGTTCGTATGCGAACGTGCGTCAATTTTTAAGGATTTTCTTTAAAAATGACATTATTTCCCGAGTCTATGATCACGTTAGGGCAACGTTTTTTTTTCTTCAAATTTATAAAGAAGGCACATTTTCTATTCCAGGGAGAGCAGTTTGTTTGCGTGTGTGTGTCTATTTTCAATGATTTTCTTCAAAATGATATTGACATATTTTTGAGGTTCTACAGTAATGTTCTACAGTAATCAATTTCACGTGAGGGCAAAGTTTCTATTTGAAATTGATAAAGTACGCAAATTTCTATTTCAGAAATGGGGACTATTGGGGACTTTTGGGGCACTTGCAATCTGATGTATGAGCAGTCTTTGGGTTTTCTGAAACTCAATTTATCAATACTGACACCAATGACACACATGAAGAGGAAAATAGAATTTTCATAGAAAATAAAATACGTTTAGATTCCAGATAAACAACAAATTAAAAGATACGTGTTAAAGTTCATGCAAATAAAATGAAAGGGATGAGGCACACTTCAACGACTCGAAAGTTTGTCAAAAGTAAATTTGCCATTTCGCCCCAGGCCTTTGTCTGCCTTTGCATTCATGAAGCCTATTTGGGAGAATGGGTTCTGGTTCAAAATTCCTATATCTTTTTATCCTTGGAAAATAACTTTGCCAACTTTACCTATTTTACGTGTTTAGGATAATACGTGCTGATGAAATCTGTTTTGTTTGTTTATTGGTGGCTATATTTCTCCCTGAATATAATAATTTGTTATCTCAGTTCTCATAATTTTAACGTACATATCAATCACGTATTGGGCTATACGTGTTTAGGATGATACATGTTTATAAAATCTATTTTGTTTGCATGTTTACTGGTGGCTATATTTCTATTTCCATGAATTTATCATTCGTCATCTTCTCATAATTTCAATGTACGTATCAATCATGTACTGGGCTTTACGTGTTTATATATGATAACGTGCTTATTAAATCTGTTTTTGGTTTGCTTCTTTATTTGTGGCAATATTCATATTTCCACGAATACACATATCATTCGTTATCTCCTCACAAAACATGTATTGGGCTTTAGGCTTCGTAGTCATTCTATACTTTTATTCTATTACATAACGTTTGTCCAAGTCTTCAGAGGGTTAGCATATTTTTAAGGTACTATAGGCAGTGAGACCACACAAAAGAAATTCAGAGTAATTTAAAATTCAAATGAGGTATGGGACCCTATTATGAATAGACCAGAGTACAGTAGTAGGTCATCTTTTCCTGTTTGCTTCACGGCAGTGTTGTCCATATGTACAGTGTTACACCTACCGCCCATTCACACGGTACCAAAATCGTAGTTTGAATGATGTTTCCAGTGAAAAATAACTCTAATGACGAATTTTTAGTACGTGTGAAACTGAACTAGAATCACGAACGCTAATCACAATCACGAATTCAAATTCTACTCCGGAGATGAATTCCAGTCAAGTTTCACTCAAATTGCGGTACGAATTTTACGTCTGAAAGGATTGACCTCCAAAACATCTTTTGAGGGGCGGAGCTTACGTGACCTTTCAAGCATTTCCGTAGATAATACAATTGTCATGCACTCATCGTAGTTTCTTTTTTGCGATGTAGTTCTCTGATTGGGCTTGATTGACAAGTCACAAGGACACAATACCGCCTTCGCTCAGGAATTTGAATCAAAATCACAGTTTTCGAGTGAACGTGTGAATGGTAATGATTCTAAAGGCGAATTGCAATCATCATCACAATGATGACTCAAGATTCTCGTGTGAAAAGGCCCCTATATAGTTAACACTGTTACGATTTACGCCACGATTCAAAAGGCGTATTTGATCGTAGGGTATATCGTAGTGATCTTATTAGATCGTATCAGATCAGCCGAGGCAGCCGCATTGATCGTAGGAAAATATTGAATGGTTCAAAAATTTTCGCGATCAGTTACGAAAGACCAATCGTGGCTTTCGTAAAGAATCACATGAGAGTGGGAATTCGAAGTGTCAACGATGGCATAGCAGAGTGTTACTGCAACCACTATCAGCCCGCCGGAGCAGGGGTACCAATCCGACATAGCAGCACAGCTGAAGCAACGGCCTCGCTAAATTGAAATCTATACCTTCATGTGTGGTTGTATAACTGCATTTTGTTCATATCAAAATATAAAGTCAGACATGTATGTCGAGACAAATGCACACACATTGTTTGCCTATCAGGTTCTTAGTGTATAAAGGATCATTATCGCCTTCTGGTTTCAGCTGGAACTCTTCTTTCTGACTTGAAAAGAGTGTGTCCTTCATGAGTTGTATTACATAAAATCGTTATATAATTTCAAATTAAAATCAAAATTTCAAATTTCAAATTCACAAACAAGATACAATCGAGACCAAATCTATCGAATGATTCCATTATAATAAAGTGAAATAATAATGAAACTTGCAAAACTTGGACAAAATAACCATAATAACAAATGCATGAGGTAAGGAATGGGATGTGGGGGAGTAACAAACAGCCAATAGACCTGTCTAGACTTCTCCCTGATTAACATTCATTACTGAAAATTAGTCGGGTCAATATACGACCAAAAATACCCCAACCCCAAACATATTGCAACAAACAGCTTTTCAATGGTTTGCGGTACCTTACGAATAACATACTAAAAATCTACCAAAATCCGCATCCGAAAAAGTGCTCATTTTCAAGATGGCGTCTAATATTGCCGCCACTGGAAAATGAACAAAATACACTTATTATCATATTTTGGTGCATATTCCAAGGTCTAAGGCCGATTTTTTGATACAGGTAAGAGTGAACAGAAACACTCCAGGGTACCTGGAAAATCCAAGATGGCGTCCAAAATGGCTGCCGTGGCCTAAAATTAATCTGATCTGTTGCAATATGTCTGGGGTCAACCCCTATATTGACCCGACTAATTCCATTTTTTTAGATTGCAAGAAACAACAAAAAAGAACAAAACAAAAACGGAAACGTAAAAACATAGAAAAATAAATATATAAGTAAATAAATACAGAAATAAATGAAATGGTAATGATAATGACATCACTACGTCCACTACTACTTACTACTACTAGTCTACTACTACTATACTCACTAGCGTACCTAGGGGGGGGGGGCAGGGGGCAGACTGCCCCCCTGACGAGTCACAACCCATGCAAGGGACATATCCCTGCCCCCCATGACGAGTTACAACTGATCCCTAACGAGCCACAAGTGGACCCCTCCGTTGAACTTTGGAAAATCCTAGGTACGCCACCGACTATACTACTACTACTACTATTTTTTACTGCTATTTCTACCACTACTACGGATTTCTACGGCATTACCTGTTCCACAAGCCACCAATGCATCGACCACTTCGATGTGGCCTCTCTGAACAGCAATATGAAGAGGGTTTGTTTTCTTGCCGTTCTGTTCCGCGACCACGGTCGATATACCCCGTTTCCCGACGTCGTCTATCAGTTCATTCAGCTTCCCGACATCGCCCTCTTTGGCGATTGTAAGTAATTCATATAGATGGTTCGAAGAAGAGGTCTGCTTCTCATTCTGAAAGTTATATAACCATGAAGAGATATTCTTAATTCTATAGCTAAAAGACACCGTCACACCTAGACATCTTAGCCAGCTTGTGTGTGCGTATGTGTGTGTCCAGGAGGGTGTGTGTGTGTGTGAGGGTGTGTGTGTGTGTGTGTGCTCGTGTGTGTTTTAGTTTTTAAAGATGTGTGTAAATCAGATATGATTACTCCAGTTACGTCTGTGACCTGCCTTTAACGTCACCATCTGGTAGACGTGACCAGGGCTCGAACCTCGAACCCCTGAATCAATGTGTAACTTCCGCACGCAGATTGGATTACAGGCGCACGCAACAACGCCCAGTTGTAAGCCGTCGTACTCGACACGTGACCGGCCGTTTTCTCAATTTTATTGATATCAACCATTCATTGCTTAATATCAAGAAATGGGGAGGCTTGCTGTAGCCTACATACGTCGGCATACCCTGACTAAAATGTTAAGGTGTAACAGTCCCTTTAGGCCTAACTGTAGTCATTTAACAATCATCAGCATTATTCGTCATTTTGTCCTCCTAATCTTCTAATAGGCCTGTTTACAAAGCTATTCAAACTAGTTTCTAAAGCCTAAGAATCAGGACATTCCATTGACAAATAATTGCCAATCAATGAACTAAAATGATTATCTGGAATTCAGACTTCAGTCATTAGAAAGTTTATATACACTGCAAAGTGAATCACGTCTCGAGAGTTTATTTTGGCCTATAATCGTGATCAATTGGTACGGAGGATTCAATAACAGAATATATGTATTGAAAATGTCCCTCAAATGACAAAGAAAAAACCTGGGAGGTCTTTATCTAAAATTGGATTCAGAGCTGAAAAAATGCAAAATTATGTAGTTTTTATTAAAAGACCAGTGGCGTAACTTACAATAAGTTGCGAGAGAGCGAAGCAATCGAGCGAAAATTCGAAATTTTTATTACAAAAATCCAACTACGTCATAGATTTTGACATAATATACAGAAAATAGCATCATATTTCACCCTTCTCTCTTTTCGTTTCTTTCCTCTTTTCTCTTCGTCTTTATTTTTTTTTGGGGGAAGCTCCTCAACCCCCCTACCTATCTGTATGCCACTGCCAGAGTCAAGTACTAAAATGTTGTGTGTGTTTTTTAGTTCACCAATTTTCGACAAAGACTTCTTTGTTGTTCTTTGTCATTTGACAAAACATTTTCTGTTTTTTAATCCTCCTTAGGTTGATGAGCGAAAACTTCCTAACCTGCATCATGCACGGAAATAACGTCTGCTGCAGTGAGCGTCGATATAAGGCATTCAATAACATTATTCGACATTTTAAACAATTTTTTTCTTCTCATTATCCAATATGTATATTTCATTGTTCAGCATGGCTATTCATCATGTCCCTCTATAGATTCTTACTAATCTTTATTTGTCAGTTCTTGGATACATAAAAAAGTGTGTCATTTTAGTATTCCCATATATCTAGCAGATAATCATTAACATGATTATGGCCCATAAAAGTTGCAAGACTGAACTCAGAAATATGTTCTGACAGGGCTATGTTTGTGCGTTAACCATATAATGATTTGGGTTCAAACGTAATTATGCTGTATGGAATAACAATTATGAACTTTTGATGACACTTGTCTGAAAAGCAATCTTTCTCTCTTTCTATATATATTTGGATAAATCATAAGGTTCTTAACAATGGTAGTGGACCGATTAATTGAATGCAATCATGATAATAGCAGTGGATATGATAAAGATTGTGCTGATTTATGATAATGGGTGACACATGGTAGAGCGTCCGTCTCACAACCGGGAGGTCGGGGGTTCAAACCCCGGCCGCGTCAGACCAAAAGACGTTAAAAGATGGGAGTTGCTGCTACCCTGTTTGGCGTTCAACGATTAAAGGGATAAAGCCTCGTCGATCTGGCGCTGCACAGCGGCTGCCGGGCCCACGATCAATTGGGCAAAGCACATTTTCGGAGCATTTCATTTCATGTCTATTTCGAACAATAAATTATGGATTTATCATTTATTTATCATCATATGAGAGGGACAGAGAGAGAGAAATAGAGGAAGAGAGAGGGAGTTGGGCATCAATTCAGGGGGACAGGGGGGCACGACCCCCAAAATAGATAAAGGATGGAGGACACAATTATAGTACATGCCCCTTCCCTCCATTTTTTTTTGTAGAATGGGATTGACTGCGAAATTTATCGCAATAAATAATTGTGCTCGAAATTTTCAGGTGGTTTTTGCTGATCGCCTCTCATTCAGGATCGTTTGTTTTAGCAGCCACTCTTATTTTGTCAACTGGCAACTATATTCATTATATCGATTATCATTATCGGTAACAAGATGTGGAGGTGCCGTGGCCGAGTGGTCTAAGGCGCCTGGCTATACATGGAAAGTCCGGGGTTCGATATGGTCGAGTGGTCTAAGGCGCCTGGCTATACATGGCACCTATGCCCGTGAGCAAGGCATTTAATCTACAATGCTCTTTTATCCTGCTTTCAAATAAATGGAAATGCTTTATGCATTATTGGTATCTAGGTGTGAACTATTAAAAAAAAAAAAAAAAAAAAAAAAAAGACTGACCAATAGAAATATCTATCATGTATTATACGAAGGGGGGGGGGGTCCGGTTGATTTCGCAAAGCATGCGAATCTGACTATCGAGGTGATCGAATATATATCTGCCTGATATTTTAGTCATTAGACATGTATGACTTTGATGAGGAAATAATACTTTTATTCTCTCTCGTTCCACTCGCTCGTATTATGGAAAATGAAACTTGTTTTGAAGGTAAGTGATGCCCCCCCCCCCCCCCGGTAGAAGGCGCTGACCGGCACTCATTTGAAAGAGATAGTTTGATGTAGGTACAGTAAACAGAAAAAGAGAAAAAAAAGAGAGGTAACAAGAGGGGGAGAGGGAGAGAGAGGGGGGTGAAAGAGATGAGGGAAAAAAGGGGTGGAGGTTCAGGAGCTTTACCCTACCCTGGGAAAAAATCATGAAAAGATGTGAGTAGCTGAAAAATATAAATAGATAATAGCAAAACAGCAATGTATTGTACAAATAATGGGGCAGTCTCGCTTCTTATCTCCATTCTATTCAGTAAATTATGATGAAATTACCCCTTATTTCATTTTATAATTATTTCTATTGGAAGCCGTATGGATTTCAAATGGGGAAATAATAGGGCTTCGGTAACAGGTTAGGTTAGAGGTGTAATGGTTATTTTTACAACATCTGAACGAAACAAAACAAATAGATCGAAGGGGAATAAACGTGACATTCCTCTTACCTACGGTAGCATGGCGTAGATAAAGAAATTTCAGAAAGGAAAAAAATGAATACAAAACTCTGTAATTATTGTGTTTGGGTGTGTGTGGGGGGTCTCTTTTTTCTACGTAACAACACTTGAAGTTTTGTTGATGGAATTATTAGTGATTTTTTTTTTTACCAGTTGAAAGTAGGAAAATATGCACTAATGTTGTGTGATAGTTTTTAAAAGTATAAACCGCCTGAGAAAGTATGCAATAAGTCTTAATGTATTACATTACCAAATAAAAGTCTTCCTTTTATCACCATAATAGAAAAAATATCTGCACCCCCCCCCTCCCCGCTCCACAGTGACAAGAATAAAATGATAAAAGGGACTTGTTGGCAAATACACCTTCAGCACCATGGACCTGGGAAGCGGGGGTGCTGGGGGTGCTGTGTGTATTATTTTCCAAAGGCAGCACCCCCATGAAATCAGGTTCCCTTTCAGTTTGTACTTTTTTTTATATATGTTATAATGTACATTATTATCACATCCGACAATCGCAAATCATTTACATAGTCTTTCACATATTCCAATAACATACATCCCTCCTATAACGCGACTCAATCAAGCTCCGGCACTCCGATACAGACGTGGTCGCGCGCGATACGTGATAACCATAGTTTACACACTACTCGATAGCAGAGAGGGACATATGGGATATGGGTGTGGTTGGACTTGAAACTTCCAGGTTTTATGTCGAATCAAGTGTGCGCGCGCCCGACCGCCCGTGTTTTGTATAAACAATTACAAGTCAGACAATAGAAATCAATTTTCACAGTCCTTTTCGCCCTGCCCCATGGCCCTGAGAAGCGGGGGTGCTGGGGATGAAACACCCCCGAAATTAGAGGGTGCTGCATGTGTTATTTTCCATAGGCAGCACCTCCTGAAAATTTAGTGGTAAGTTGATAAATGACAGAAATGTAATGAAAATGAACGACGTTTTGTAGAACCCCCACTTCAGAATTTTCCGACACAGTACTTAAAATAGTGTTTAAATTCACCCTTTTTCAGATCGGAATATCAAATATTTTCTGCTCGCGCTTCGCGCTCGCATTATTAATTTTTATAATAAAAAATGTATTTACAATGCCCAGATACTAGGTCTACGCATACGCATGTTTATTCAGATACGCAGCTTGTTTTGGGGCTACTCCGGGCTGAAAATATTCATATCAAATACAATTCTATGAAAATCTGATAACAAATAGTTAAGTTATTTCATTCTAAAGTTTAGCAATATTTTATGAAAATGGTGTTAGGCATGTCATCATGAATATTTAATAGGTGGGTTGACATGGACGGAAATATGTACCCAAAGGTAGGGGAACCAGGGCCTGGAAAATTTGACAAGCAAAAAAAAAAAGAAAAAAAGAAAAGGGTTATCACCCAAAATGTAAGGTCATTTAGTCCAAAAGGTATTATTTCGATTGTGAAGTGATGTATTTTCCTCCATGAAAGACCAAAATAGTAGGGGAACATTTGATTATTGTGTCCCCCTACTATTTTTGGTAGGGGGGACACGTCCCCCTGTCCCCTCTGGGATTCCGCCCATGTCGGTTGAAGATGTCACATCCCCACTATCCTGTTTCTTGTGTTATTACATGGAATCAAAATTGTTTCATTTTTTCATATCAGTGTGAATGATATGTCTCCCTTATAATGAAATAAGTTGCAGCAAAGAATATCTAATAGACTAAATCAGTTGTCAATTCAACTGTTTTTGGTTCTTGAAGGGAAAATATTGAATAAACCTAATTTTATATAATAAAATACAAAAGAACAAGTGGGGATATGACATCATCAGTTTGCTCATTGAATATTAATGAAGACATGCTTAAAACTGATTCACCGGAATAATGCTAATCTTTAAAATGCAATAACTTTGATATTCCTGTCGGATTTTGATGAAATCTTTATTCTTATGTTCGTCTGATTTTTCTGTATCTGTTCAAACCATATCACATTCTGTGTGGAGTTTCAGATCAGAATATGAAAAATTATTAATGTAAGAATATATCCAATTACACATCATTTTTAACCTATTCTCTTCATTATTAGAAAAGTGCTTAGTCTAGTTTTTTTTTGTCTGATATCTCAATTTTGTTTTCCGCTCGCGCTTCGCGCTCGCATCAACTGTATAGTTATATACCTATCCTGTTCATGACTAGGAAAGTGCTTGAGATGTCCTGTTTTTAGGTCTGAAATCTAATTTTTATCTCCGCTCGCGCTTCGCGCTCGCATCAATTGTATAGTTATATACCTATCCTGTTCATGATTAGAAAAGTGCTTATGATGTCCCCCGTATTTAGGTCTGAAATCTCATTTTTATTTCCGCTCACGCTTCGCGCTCACAACAATTGTATAGTTATATACCTATCCTTTTCATTATCAGAAAAGTGCTTAGAATGTCTAGTTTTTTTTGTCTGAAATCTCAATTTTGTTTACGATCGCGCTCGCATCAATTATATAGTTATATACCTATCCTGTTCATGATTACAAAAAGTGCTTAGAATGTCCAGTATTTAGGTCGGAATGTCAAATATTTCAGCTCGCGCTTCGCGCTCGCATTATTTGATTGTTGATATATGTATCGTCTTAATGGGTAACACTTCCCTTTCGATGAGACCAGAGCGTATGTAAAAATATCTGATCGCGTTCGCAGTTATTATTTGTTACATACGCATCTTATTCAGGACCACAAACATTGCTCAAAATGTTAAATTTTCAGGACAAAATACATGAAATTCCCCCCCCCCCAAAAAAAAAAAATATCTCGCGCTTCGCGCTCGAGTTATCTAATTATATATCTATGTTCTTTTATAAGAAGAAAGCTAAGAAGTGACTGTCATATTATATGTGCGTGTGTGTGTTGGTGGGTGTGTGTGTGTGGTGCCCTTAGAGGTGTGTGTGTGTGTGTACTTATGGAAAACTCAATTGTGTCCCCTCCCCCACCCCCACCTTTGAGGAGAGATTTCAGCACCCCCACTGAAAAAATCGTTCCCAGGTCCCTGTTCAGCACCCTCTCCCAAAAAAAACTATACACTTTTGAAATGGCTGCCAAATAAAAAGTATATCACTTTGGGGGGAAAGACTTATATATATGGAAAGCCGATAAAGTCATCTTTCAAATGACACCAAAATGTTGGAAAACTATTCATGCTTGAGTGAGCACTACCCGCTTAAACAAAGGGTATGAAAATTAGGGTGGGCAGGAATTAGCCTTTCGGTTTCTTTCAGTTTTTGAGAGGCGAGTCCCTTGGAACTTGCAAACTTGAGGGTGTTCTGATGAATTGATGGTCATTCATTATCAATTTAAATTGTTAGAGCAAATTTCATGAATTATCAAATTGAAATTCCATGCATGAGTGAGCATGAATTGCAATCTTTAGTGAAGCATTTTAACTTTACAATGTGGGTCTCAGCAGTGTGTTCATTGGAGTCAGGAGAATAGGGGTAAGAAATGACTTCAGTGGGTGAAGTAAGCTGATGGGAAAAGGGTCAACAGAACGTTTAGCCTCCCTCCGACAGGTCCGTCCCTCCCCCCTCCTGTTGAGATTGAGACTGATTGCTATTACATGTACGCATTAAGTGCAAAGCGGACTGTCAATTTGATAATAAATTCTGAAAATTAGATCATCAACTTTTATCTATCATTCATTCAATCAACAATCTGTTAGTAAATAAACTCAATCAATGTGATCAATCAAATATTCACCTTTTTCAATAAATTATTAATCAAACATTCAGCTTTTTCAATAAATCATTTTATAAATCATCATAATTAGCCAAGTTCTTAATAAATCATTCAATGGAAAAAAAAGACCCATCAACCATCAGTCACTTGGCATTTTAAGTTTTAAATACCAACCAAGAGAAAGAAAGGGGTGGAGGGCGGGGGTGAGTACATGACACGTAATTTGTAAGAGAACACAAAGAAGAATGCCCCTTTAACCCAGTCTTACCCTATCTCATCCCCTTGCATGTAACAGGTACCATCACATTACTCTGACTCTCACAAGCACACTTGCTAAGATCCACATAACAAACGAAAAATGCTACACTAAAATTACAATTCCTGTTTACTCATGCATTACATTTCAATTTAGTAACTCGTGAAATTTGCTTAAGAAACCAAAACTGATCTCCATTTATCAGTAATTTAGCATAACACCCTTAACTTTGCAAGTTCCAAAGGACTCACCTCTAAAAAATGGAATTAAGGCTAATTCCTGCTCACCCTAGCAAAGGCTAGTCTCTCAGGAGGGGTGAAAGGGGTAGAGAGAGAGAGAGGGGGGTTAAGTGTTCTGTTGACCCATATCCCGTCAACCTACTTCCCCCACCTAAGTCCTATCCCTATTCTGACTTCCATGAACACATTGCTGATATCCACTTAAAAAGTGAAAAATTGTATTTCATGTTCACTCATACATTAAATTTCAATTTAATCATTCTTAAAATTTGCTCTAAAAACCTAAATTGATAATGCTTGATCATTGATTTATCAAAACTTTGCAAGTTCCAAGGGACTCGCATCTCAAAAACTGAAAGAAATTGGAAGGCTAATTCCTGCCCACCCTAATTTTCATACCCTTTGTTTCAGTGGGCAGTGCTCGCTCAAGCATGAAAAGTTTTCCAACTTTTTGGTGTCATTTTGAAGTTGACTTTATTGGCTTCCATGTATGTAAGTGTTTTCCCCCAAAGTGATATATTTTTTATTTGGCAGCCATTTCAAAAGTGTATAGTTTTTTTTGGGACGCACTGTATATTGCAGTACTTCTGTGATTGTTCATCACAGTGAAGTCTCTTATCTTCTCATTTTTATTTTATCATTTACCCCTCCTAGCCCCCTTACTTTCTCCTTTGTGCCCGATACCGGGTATACGAACACCTCGCCCCTTTCGAGACACGTCACTAAAGCCCGACGCACACTATGCGATTCGTTGCGATACGAATTTCAAAGATATTGTAATTAAATTTGAGATGAACATTCCAGCAAATAAAATCTTAGCGAAGCGAGTTCGGAATGATAAGAACATAGAGCTATTAATAGCTTTATTAATAACTCTATGGTAAGAACTACTGAAATCGAAATTCGAGTCTAGTACGAGCCTCCCTGTAGGAATAATTAAACAAAATTCAGTTTCAAATCGTAATGACGTCATCATCGGCTGCGACTTGAAGCCGATTTGGACTTTACTCCGACCGTCCGTACCACAGGGCTTACCGCAAATCAAAATTATGATTTTATTATCCATAACGTAATGCCGAACTTTAAATGAAATAATTTTACTTCTTGGATCCTTCACATTTAATGCAAAATGCGATTTATTAAAAAAGATCGCGTCGCATCGGATCGCATAGTGTGCGCTTGGCTTAACTGAACATACAGAATATTGTTACAAAGATGGCATCAAACTTTCTTACAATAATGAACTCCTCAATAGCCGTGTACACAATGGAAAATTTGAAAGTTAACGTTTACCTAAGGATTTTTTTCTTTCAATGAACATAACTGGGACACGAAAACTAACCTTTGCTTCACTTATTTTTAAGTTGCCCTTGGTGATAAACCGCTCCGTCGGAACAAAATATATAAATATAGATTTGATCTGCAAGCTACTAACCTGATCAAGAGTAATATCCAGATACGAAGACGATGACGAATGACAGGCGCCATCGCACCAAGATATGGTATCCATCGATGTCGTGGACGCCTTCATTTAAAAACGAATCTTTTTATCGGCATCGTTCATGTGATCACCCGCAGGTTTCGCGAGCAGAGTCCGAGATTCTTCCATTCTGTACTAAGAGCTAGCACGGTAATACAGGTACTTGTTATGAATGCTTTGATTTAACCTGTGAAATGTAAACTGGTGGCATCAAGAAAAGGGTCGTCGAACCGTCATAAAACCAATAGGAAAAGGGGTGAAATGGAAAGAGAAGAAAGAGGATGGAAGTCAAACAAATCGTGGACCTACTAGTAGGTCCATGAACAAATTAAGGCGATGTGAGACCAGGGGTGGACGGATTGGGACGCCTTGAAAACGAGGGTGGGTACTTATTTATATTTTGCACAACGAAAGCCAAGTAACTCTAAGCGACAGAGTGATCCAGAGACAGACAGACAGATAGATAGATAGATAGATAGATAGATAGATAGATAGATAGATAGATAGATAGATAGATAGATAGATAGATAGATAGATAGATAGATAGATAGATAGATAGAGGTAGGTAGATAGATAGATAGATACGTACATACATAGAGAATGAGGGGGATTTTAGAGGGTGAGGGGGGGGGGAGATGGGAATGCGCTACTACCCATTGCCCTCGCCCCACCCCTTAAAAGAGTGCATGTATTTCCCTAAGAGTTTCTGTATTTCCCTTAGTAAGTTAATAACAGTGAAGACTCAAGGTAAACAAAAATATGAATATATTTGTATAACATGTTTTGTGTCTCGTTATCACAAAAGTGATTTGTAAATATGTTTTGCATCACGCTTGGTAAATCCATCAGACAGAGAAAATAATAAAAAAGCCTCTCACACAATAGCACCATGAATACAATTCAATTAAGCATGTAAGGTAGCAAGACAGAGTGAAAAATACCTTCGTCACTTGTTTAAAAAGGAAAGATCTCCGCGAAGGGAAATTCCACACAAATAAAAAGTTGTTTTGAGAGGAAAGGTATATAAGAAGCAGACAAGACTTTTTTTTAATTTAAGTTTTTATTGAAATAAATCATAACAATCACAATATTTACAAATGATTATCATGATGAAAAAGCATAAAATCATGAGACATTACAATAAAAAAGGGGCAGAGACAAGACTTGGTTTAATAGAGAGGTTTTCCGATAAGTTAGAGAGGAATTCAACAGAAATAATCAGAAAATCACCTTCATTTTTTAGCTATTACATTTTTTTCCTTGTCAATTTTTTTTCAAACCAGCACCCTCACTCCAAAACTGTTCTGTAGGCCCTGCCAGTATGCTACGTAGGTTATATTATCCAAGTCCTTTGGAAGCGCATAGGGAGGTTATGACATAATGTGATATGCGCTATACAAGAACTGCGTTATTATTATTATTATTATATTTTGATTACTTTCCGGTACTTAGGAGAAAACCACGAATCCCTGATAATAAAGTATATGGCCTATGACAAAGTTGTCCCTACACTTTTCACAATTAACTTACCAAGTTGCCAATTTGAAATTTACATGGTCTAAGTTAAAGGATCTCAAGTTTAAAACAGCCATAACCTTTTTTTTTTAAAGTACATATCATTCTAGTTGCCAATAATGCGTAAAGCTTTCCATTTATTTGAATTCAGGATAAAAAGAGCATAGGTGCCGTGGCCGGGGATCGAACCCCGGACTTTCCATGTGTAGCCAGGCGCCTTAGACCACTCGGCCACGACACCTCCTAACTCATAACTTTATGGCATTACCGATTTCGTTCAAACTCTCACGATTTTGTTTTACTTATTTACTTCCTCCGCTCTCATACAACATTGTATGACCAAGGTTGGACTCACTTTAGGTTTTTACTTATAAGGGGAAAAAATTAAAAAGAGAAGCAAAAGTGAGATTGTGGGAAAATACTTCACAGATTTACCGGTTTTAGAGTTCCTCTCGTGAAAAGGACACAATGTCACAATATTTTGTTCATATTGTTTTCACCTAATGCACTTTGTTTTCAAACTGTGGACACGTATACAGCGTGACAGTCCACAGTTTACTCACATAGCGTACTGAGTGAAATTGTGATTGTGTATAATTATGGGCCACTATGTGAAGGGATTTTTGTTTTTTCTAGCAGCCCATACCTTGTAGTTTGGGTGAATCTCATATAGATTCTTCTGATATGAAACTCCTGGCACACAAGACAAGTTGCCGTTACACTTTAGTTACAATATCGTACCGAAGTATGACGTCACGATGTCACATCAAGCATTGCATTTATCAGCCAATCAAAATGAAAGAAAGCTGTTAGATCTGACAACTTGTTAGACACTGTTAGATGACAGGATTTATGACAATTTCTCACTCTCTCTCTCACTCTCTCTTTCTCTCTCTCTCTGTCCTTTTGTTATATCTGTTTACGTGATTTGCCAGCAGTCTGCTGGAAACTAAGTGTTCAAGCAAAAAAAATCTTGTTTTGTTTTCATCAGTCCACAAGCATAGGGGTATTCACACTGGCAGCGTATTTTCGTGCGGGTTTTTTTCTGAATGAGAACAGGAAAACCCGCACGGAACTCTGCGATGAAGGCCGCATGAAAATCGCGAGTCATCTTGCAGTATTTCTATCATCACGACATTTAGGGGCGTTCTGATTTGAAAGACCGCGATGATTTGACTCGCTATCTTATCTTGAATCACACTGAAGCAAAACATCGCGATCTTTCTGGAACCGTAAAACATCGCGGTCTTTGGACACGAGGGTGCTTGCGCAATGTATCAATTTACCCGCACCCAGCTTGCTTTGCGAATTGGCAACGCGAGAAAATTTAAACAAAACATCGCGGAGTTTCGGATCATAGTATTATCGCCAGAAATTTGATATAAAAACTGCAAAATGACTCGCGATGTTTCATGCGGCCTTCATCGCAGAATTTCGTGCGGTTTTCCTGTTCTCATTCAGAAAAACCGCACGAATCATCGCGATGATTCAGAGCTTACGAGCATCATGAGGCCTTAAACTGCCTTATTCTAGTGATGATGTGCATTACCAAAATAAAAAAGATTTTTTTTTTTTTTTTGGTCTACATATCGATTTGACACGCCGTTTGTGATGATTTAAGTATATTACCAAAGATACCAAAGATTGTTTTGATAAGAGCAGAAAATCTACAAAAAAAGTAATGTCAGTGTGACGATCACCAGATAAATATGTTTTTACATATCTATTTTCAAATTTATCTTTGTGAAATCACTCATAAGCTGCTCTTCAATTTATATTGTGTTTAAAAATACTTTCATAATTGGCCAATGGCTATATTCCATAAATAAGTCTGAAATGTAATCCACGCACATGTTACTTGACAGTCTACACTGTTAGAAAATTTATCCTTAAAATAAAAGAAGTTCCTGCAGCAGAGTCTCGAGAACATCTGTAATCTTACCGGATTGCGTAATCTTACAGGAAATTGGTATTTTGTGTATGGAACCTTACAAATTTTTTTGAAGAAAACACCCTTTTCCCCTTTTTAAACAGACCTGTTCTGTTAAATTGCAGAAAAATTCCTGTTTCATGAATTTACAGAATGATTCTGTTATTGCTTTCTGCAAAATCTTCTTTTTTTTCTTTAAAATCAGGTTTTTTTAACAGTGTATGGAATTTTCAGGACACATCATCATAGGCACATGTGTTAACGTGAGAGCATTTTGAGTGGAAAGGGAGTACCATTAAACATGTTAAAAGCGGCTTTTTTTTTATAAAAAAATGTTTTTGATTTCATGTGCAATTTTCAAATTAATTTATGAGGATTCATCATGACGAGATTCTCATAGGCGTTTCAACGATTGTGATATCAAAATATCATGATTAATAAATGACAGTGATTGCAGATAGAAACTTTTAGTACCATGATCACTATAGGGAATCGAAATTTATATTTCATTTACGAACAATTCTGAAGTATTTTTGTCAAGTTGAAATAAGTAAACACAACAATCAAAACAAGATCAAAATTCGACTGATTATACATTGACATTTTGAAATTTATTTCGAGGGATGAAAATGATACATAATTTCAATATAATCTCTTGTGATATCAGAAACATTACCAGACCTATACGCTAAACGTGCTAAACAAAAACATTATTAATACCATAATCTCCCATAAATACAATCGATTAATGCACAAAATACCCGTTTACTTTACTTAAAGTTCTTTACATAATAGATATTTGATGGAGGTTTAAATCCACGTTTTTATGCTTTTAAAATTCAATATCTTATTTACTACTTATCTCTGTAAAAAATTGTCTAGTCACCTGTAACTTATACAGTAGTGGAGTAGATTAAAAACAAGGATAGACAGATATTACGATATTCACAAAATGATACTTATAATAATTTGTTATCAAGCTATGAGAACACTTTGACAAATAAAATAAATATATTATGAAAATCCTTTCAATAAAAGATTTTTTAAAAAACGTAGATATTGTAAAATAAACTCGTTCTTTTCCATAAATGTTGGCTATGAAAGACTCATGGGATGATGATATCTAATAGTTTCTAAAATCGTTTTACCATCTTATGCCATCAGTTTCAAATAACAGTATAAGATGTCAGGGACTTTGAATTCTGTTGTAATTAGAGGCTCTTTGACAAGAAACCTCTTCATCTTTTTGTGTCGTGTATTGTTTTGCGGTGTACATGGTGTATCGGTGCAAAAAAATAGGGTCACATTCACTCGCCTCTCCCCGATAATCCGTGTTTTCGTGATCTAAGTCGCTCCTCCCGAAGCCCCCATCCATTTGGAGGGGTATAGAACTATGCCTTTATCTTTGTCATCTACTCTCGTTTTCCTCCCCTCTCTGTCTGCAATTTTCCATCATATTTCTGTCTCATTTCGTGAATGTAACACCCTATATCACATTATTACTTTATGAGTGAATAAGAAATCAAATATCAACTCAAGGATTTCGTGACAGAACAATTATATCTCATGGCCTTCGACTATTCCTCAAAAGATGACATCTTTATATTCCATATCAATAAAATATACAAAAACTTTTCGTAATTGACGTTAGCCAGGTTAGCATTAGCACACTTATATCTTTTCGAGTAACATACATAGGCTTATCAAACGGGAAACTTTTCTATGTAGCTTCAGTGGTTGCCCAAAAGACACAGGAGGTTGCAATATTCTAAGAGGAAAGGTGATTGGTAACGACTGGTGTGTGAATCTAGCATACTGATGAGTTGTTTAAAATCGCATGGCCTGCAAGTAGGTTGTGTAGGGATCTTTATTTCTGTTAGCGACGCGCAGTACTATGTCCGAGGTCACAGATTTGAGGCACTCGATTTATTTGTCATCTGTTTTCTTAACAGCAAGACTGGTATTTGTGGCGTTTGTCTAGTTAATATCGCTGTCAGGACTACCCTACCAGTCGCTGATAGTGCGCCCTCTAGTGTTTGTGGTGCAACCATCGATTTCCATGCGAATTTCGCACTAATGCACAATCGGTGCCGCGCGAACTTTAAATTTCACGCTCAAGCAAAAATGCATTGTTTCCCTCCCTGAAAATGATATAGCACAGAAGGGGTTCATGGCCCAGCGCACAAAGAATTTTAAAGAGGATTTGACCAGGACACTCCTCCTGACATGTCTGTGCTGAATGACCTCTTTCGTGGTGCGCGTCCAATCAGCATAGACCAATGCGCCGTGCACTCTATCGCTGCTCCGCGTTGGTTGAGCTGGTTGTGCGTGTCGTGAGTGCATGAAGAACATATGTATAAGAAGTAGCAGCTCATCAAGTCTCTCCTTATGAGGCAAGCATGTAATTATTTCGGTCGGGATCATTAGTTACAAATAAGAAAGCAATGGAAGTTACCACTGATGGTTAAATACAACCTGACAATTTGCGTTGACTAATGCTTCATTGTCATTTTTTTCAAGCAATCTGCTTATGATGACAATCCTTCTCCTGCAAATTGTGAATATCATATAGTTAATCATTTTTGTCTGAAATTATCTTTTTAATACTTTTTATTTATGATTCATGCCAAAAATGCTAGCATATTATGTTTATTATGTTATGAAAAATGTATTATACGAATGTTATGGATGCAGAAGAAAACATTAAATCAAATCAAATCAAAATATCATGAATGCAGAAGAAAAATAAATCAATTAATCAATTAATCACTATTTACTTCATCTCTCGATAGGATAAAAAAAATCGGACGTTTTTAATTAAGACTTGACTGGAAATGACATTAGAAACTAACACGAAGGATGTTACCGACACTCATTGCTAGCAAATGCATAATTATTATGACCTGCGCAGAATTTTGGAACAGATCCACTCTGATCAAATTGGTAACGTATAGTTTCCTACAAACGGAAAAGTAAGTCAAGATAGAGATATAACTTCTTGTGCGTTTAAAGAGAAAACAATGGAGATTTCAATGTTTCGAAGGTTACTCAATAATTCAGTCGCAAAAATCCCAAAACGTCCTTCTATTGATTGAAATTCTAACTATGTTTTACGTCTTTAAGGTCTAAACAGGCCTTCGACGTTCTTTTGCTTAATCTTTAGTTTCTTGATCATCACATCCATCTTTCTATGCATGATTTCCATGCTATCACCAAGGCGTTCCTGTGTTGACTGTAGATGATCTGCCCGGTCATGAAGGACTTTCTGTTCACCACTCAGGTGTTCCAACTGGGCATCTCTTTTCTTGGCTTCTTCCAACATTTCAACCGTTGCTTGTTCAACCTTCAGACTGACGTCCTTGATTCGGTCTTTGATTTTCTCGTAGGCCTCTTCTTGTGGCGACTCAATGCTTAAATGATTCTGGTAAAGAAATAATGATGAAGGAATCAATTAAGAATGTCATCAGTGCTATTATATCCTCATGCATTTAACTAAATTCTTATGATATTAACTATCATCATCGCATGCAGATTATGTCAATAGGTGGCAGAATCGGAAATTGTTTCGTCGTTATTCCGTCTTTATTTTAATGTGTCTTTAAATTTTGTGCAATACCCCTCTATCTCTCTCTCTCTCTCTCTCTCTCTACCATCCTCACGCACACACCCATACACACTGTGAAATGCTCAATGAAAACACATCCCTTTCCCTCACTCATTCGCGCGCGCTCTCTCTCTCTCTCTCTCACACACACACACACATACGCACACACAGACTTTTCTTCAACATTTTGTTCCCCAACATACTTTTTTACCCAACATGTTCTTATAAACCCACGCCCACACTCTACCTAAAAATTGTCCGTTACTCAGTATCTTCACTCTATACATAGCTGTACATTTTTTTCCTGCCATCTTATCTTCTATGTACTCTGGACCGCAGTTTTTAAGCGGAATAGGTAGAAACATCAGTTCCGATTCCGTTTTACGCACCGTAATGGCTCCGCCAAGCGCTCTCCTGACAGGATAACACTACGCAATGACAATAATTATGATAGACAATAATGACTATCATTATTTGTGTAGACTGCAATAGGTGGCACACCCCGATGCTATTCAGAAAACGATATAATTCTATCCCTTTTATTCCAAAATAATTTTGATGATTCAGCCCACCTCTGCATCATGACTGATCGATAACGCCCTCTTGAGTTGTTTTCTTCCGCCAGTCAGCCGTCGAAGCCATTTCCTGAGTTTGACCTCGTTCAAGAGAAACCTCTTCCTTCGAGCTACACATCTCCTCCAGAGCCACAGAGGAAACTTTGACTGATTCTCCAGTGCCATACTAGCCTGGAAAGAGTAGGTGATAGCCATATCGTTTTAAACGTGTTTAGGAGGAAGTAAAATATAATACATTATAAATACAATGATTGAAGCGCTCTTGGTTATCATTTGAATGTTAACAAGCAACCATACCTTATAAGTAATGTTTATTACAATGAACAAAAATAAGATTTGCTTGTTAAAAAAAAAACATCTTACTCTGTGGCTCTGTCGTTAGCTAATTTGTACAACATACATTAAACGGAAAAGCCATTAGTCACATATAAAGACATCATGACAATAGACAGACATACAAACATTCTCTACCCTGGTTTTAATATCTCTCTTCAACTGAAACTTTCAGCTTGTAAGGTATGTCACAAATCTTTTCAGTTAGATGATTTATATTTGTAAAGTAGTACATTCAACGTGCGTTATTCTGGGTTCATTTGTAACGAAGTCATTGAAGATCTTAAGCAGAATGAAGCACAGGTTTCGCATGTTGGTGCGTATTTACCTGCATGGTGAGACTATGAAGATTTGCCTTTTCCTGGATTGCCTGGATGTCATCAACGGCCAAACCAACCTGGACGAGAGTAATTGAGGAGGTAGGTGAGATGGAGTTTAGATGAAAAAAGCATTGTCATCACAAGGGATGAACATTGAAAATTATAACTTTTTTTTACTTTGATACAAGCGTCATCTGTTCTCAATCAATAATTTGATAATTTGACAAAATTGTTTCGTGATTTCTAATAATGATTTTACTTTTGTAAACATGTATGTCTATAAACTCATCATCACTACCAATACCACTACTACTTCTGCTGCTACTTCTACTACTACTACTGCTGCTACTACTACTACTACTACCACTACTATTATAACTGCTGCTGCTACTACTACTACTACTACTACTACTACTTCTACTACTTCTACTACTACTACTACTATTACAACTACTACTGCTGCTACTACTACTACTACTACTACTGCAACAAAAACTACTACTACTACTACTGCTGCTGCTGCTATTACTACTACTCCTACTACTCCTACTACTACTACTACTACTACTACTACTACTAAAATTACTACTTTTACTACTACTATTACTACCGTCTACTACCACTTCATCATCATCATACTACTACTACTTCTACTACTACTACTACTACTACTACTACTACTATTACTATTACTACTACTACTACTACTACTACTACTATTACTATTACTACTACTACTACTACTACTACTACTACTACTACTACTACTACTACTATTACTATTACTACTACTACTACTACTACTATTGCTGCTGCTGCTTCTGCTACTACTACATACTACTTTTACTACTACCCATCTTCCTATTACTACGAATACTACTGCTACTTATTGAAATATGGATAATATTCTCACCATCATATTCATCATGAGAATTGCCATGACGATGAGAAATAACATGAAGAAAAGTTGAGTGAGCCGTCCATAGAAATTTGAATTCATAAAGTAGGCTGCCTCTCCGTCTCCTTCCAGGGTGTTCGATGTTCCTAGGTAGTCCTGGCCGTAGAATATATCAGCATAATCCAGCTCACCGATCATCATCACGAACGTCTTGGCCAAGGAATCGAAAAAGGAGTGGAATGGATTCTGTGGAGAAAAACAATGATTTCGAAAACGAGTAAAATAATGTTTATACTAATTTCGAAACATGACGAGTTTTGATATTGCATAATTTTACCATGCTATTGTAATGATCTCTCTCCTTTTTTCTAATTGAAATGGGATGTGTTTGAACAATCTCATAAGAAAGCAAGCATACTTTCCCATTCAGTTTGTCAGTAATAGTCTTATACTGAATAGACACATAATCTATCTTTTTTTCTTGTATTTTTTGTTTGCTTTTATTGAGAGTTTGAAAGATATTTACTTAGAAACACATATAACATGCATAATAACTATTTGAACATGCCACAAGTTAACCACAGTGACTGTGTTAAAATATATTCTTTCTAATTGTAGAATAATATTAATGTCTAAAAAATCTTATTCAAATGCTAATTCAATGGACATGAGAAATATAGACGATAATATCATCATCCAAGTCTTGGTCATATTATATTTTCTAATACCTGATTCAGAAGAAGAGCGTAGAATGCGATACCGAAGGCCATGACGAAAAGAAAGAGGATAAAACTGAATCGGAGAAAAGTCTTGAAGATATCTAGAAGAGTTAGAGGAGGGAGAGTAATATGTGACGTTATCATTCATTATCAATAATCTATTTTTTTTTTCAAAATAAAAATACATTACCACAAAAGGAATTTAGTTGAAATCAATTGAATTATGTAAGAGCACAATAACAGGTTCATCCATGTATACTGAACGGCTAAAGTGCGGGATTTTCTCCTCATCACTGACGAGGGCCCCGTACCACAAAGCTTAGCGTTTGATCGTAGGACTGATGACGATTGATCGCCCTGATCGATGTGTATAATCTATCGTAAAAATCAGCCCCAGCCGACTGCTGTGTTTTCATGTAAACGGGGCGCAGATGCAATGAAGTTAACAAAGTAAGGCGTTGAGATGAATGCACTTCTGTGTGCTTGTTCGGGTTATTTGATTCCTCTTGGTGTGTGGGTGTGTGTGATGTGAAGAGAGAGATGGTGGGTGTAGGTGAAGGTGTGTGTTGGTGGGTTTTGTTGGTTCATTTTGAGTTGAACATTTTCATGAGAAAGAGAATTCAATAATTTGTTGTAGATTAAAAAATGGTTTGGGGTGCGATGTGTGTTTCGACGGGTGTGGGGGTGTGTGTGAGGGTGAGATTGTGTATGAGTGCGAGAGAGGATGTGATTGAACATATGAGGGTAATCTCGTTGGTGTGTGTGTGTGTGTGCGCGCGTGTGTGTAAGGGAGTGGATGAGGGTGGGCATGGAGATGCGTGTATGAGTGCGTGTGTGTGGGGTCAGGGTGTGTGTTTGTGTGTGTTTCTTTTGTCGGAGGGTATGTCATCTTACCTATGAACATGATAACATAGATCCCGAGTTTGGAGTTACACCTTATAAAGAGGAGGAGATTGATCCATCCCAGGAAACCTGCTGCGGCACCCATCGGCCACTGCCAATGCTTTGGGTGTGGGGGAAAGAAGGCGATAAAGGATTGGTAAATATATGATGCTATACAGGATATCTTTAATGGCCAAGTTCACTTTAAGGTTGTTTTGAGCAATTAGATGAATTTAAACAACCATAGCATTGAACATGTCATAACAATCGGATGCAAAATAAATAGGTTGTGACATTTTCAAGTTTAGCTTATTTTTCTAAACACATTTAAACGCATATTTTGGTCCCACTCAACAGCCACCCCCCTTCTGCCTATCCGATTTCTATATGCAAAAAGAATGGGGACAGGGACAATCAATGTTGCTATATCGTCCGTAATAAGGATGCCGATATAAATCCATATTCTAAAACAGATGTTGGGTATATAATCAAATCTATTGATAAAAAGTTAGATCTATATAAATGAGTGTAGTTATGGAAATGTCTGAGGGTGTATATATATTCACCTTTTTTATTCTTCCATTGGCAACATAGTCGATATGACTGAAAGGCACTGAGAATATGATGGCGAATATGTAAAGAAATAACTCCATGATATTTCCTCCATCCCGGAAATATGAAAACCTCTGAACGAACATCTGCCCTAACTGTAACAAGAATTGAAAATAAAAGATATACTCAAATTACTCAAGGTAAGACCGGCAACTACGACATTATAATGAGCATGATAATGATAATAATCTTGACAATGACAGTGGTGATGATGATGATGATAATGATGATGATGTAGATGAAGATGATGATGATAATGGTGGTGGTGGTGGTAATGGTGGTGGTGGTGACAGTTACATTGGTACAGGGATAAAACACTTTAAACATTCCTCACTGATTCCTATTTTCCACGATGTGCTTTAATGATTTTCTGACTTTCCGAACAATTTTCCTTTTAGATTTGTAGGTTTTTTTTTCAATCATTCAACCCACCTCTCTCAGAATATTCATGATCGACAAAATCATGATTGAGGTCGGGCCAAAGACATCAAAAAGATAGATGACTGCAGCTGGAACATCTTCAATCCATAGCTGCTCCCCGTTTCCAAACCATGTAATTGCATCTGGATCGACAGAATGGTTGACAGATCGGACATAGTAATCGGGTGGAATGGCGACGATGTATCCGGTCAGCATTGCAAGAAACGTGATGTATATCAGGAAACCCGCGTAGAAGATGTAACGACCAACCGATTTCCACTTGTGCTCAAGGAATGTCGTCACGAGTGGGTGGTCTAAAAGCTCAACACGTGTGGAAGAAATCTGAAACGGAGATTGGTATTATTTTAGTTTTATATAATCATGCATGTATGTACCTTTAAGGTTAGACAATTGAGTGAGAGATAAACCGGATATGCTTCATGATGAATAGATTATAGAAAGCTAGCTTGGTCGAAGTGAGATAGAAGTTAACTTCTTTAACTGGCTATCATGATCAAGATCATTGTTATGAGGAGAAAGACATTCACGGGTAGCGGAACCAGGGACTGGTTAACATACAGAAATTGCAAACCTGATATCTGATTCTCTTTTCTATGTGTTCATCAACACCCCTCCCCTTTTAAAACTGTTCCGAGGCCCTGATACGTATATATATTGCCATTATAGTTTGGAAACGAGAATATGACAGCAAATTAGGGTATGTTTTCAAACTTATGATTTTGAAATTGTTAAAATTTTACCAAATAGGCCCTAATCCTTATATTATATCCAAGATATTTGAAGTAAAAAAAAAACAGAAAAAGAAACGATGTACTGCAAAAATATTCAAACGTTGTAATACCATGGATGACCTATTATTGGTGATGGCTATAAAATATCCGTGATGACCTGAAGTATTCCAGGTATATTATGATTCTTGCATTGGGAACCTTTTTTATTACTCTTCTTTTTAAATGGCGAAAATGAAATCATTCCTTACCAACGACACCCCCGCCCCCTTTCAGAGGGTTTTGCCGTGGACCTATTACATGTTTTTGCCAAACAAAAATGGAACACATCTCCGTTCCCATGACCCCCCCCCCCTTGTTTTATGAAATTCTATTTCTACCTTTGACTGAACTTACCATCAACTGAACAGGGTGGTTATCATTTCTTTCCACTGCGTTTCGAATGAAAGGAGTAGAGGATTTGAGTAAATGATCTTTTTCGTCATACTGTTCTTCGATGTCAGATGGAAGTCTAGCCGATACCCTCTTGTACATTCGATTCAAGAAGGCATTTAATACCCCGCCACTTGCATGGGGTTCGTCATCTGAGGAAAAGGAAATTACAGTGGTGAAGATTATAATGATAGAAACAATTGTAATGACGATAGTGGCGCCTTTGAAAAAGTAGTGCTTCTTCAATAATTACAGTGAATGATTAAAAAATTGTCTGTATTCTTTACCCTGTTATTTCTATTACAATTCTTGGGTTGCTTGACCCTATTCATAATCATTAGAAGGTATCAATAGTATGTTATTATAAAGCTTTACCTTCGAGATTTTTTCTTTCCTCTAACATCTATAACGCTTGTTGGATAGCTTGAACACTATTGATAAGTGAGGGTATTTATATGCATGAAATTATTATGAATTTTGCCTCCGAGGTTTTTTCGTGTTGAATATTATACGACGTAACAAGAACACGTTAATATGCACAATAACTATAATTCATGTAACATAATTATATTATACCAAGATTCGAATAACATGCACTCAATTATAAGCTTTCAGTTTTTACCTAAATCTTTTACACACAACATCTAACTTTCGAAGAAGCACGAACAAAAGGTACATACCCATCGACCGCATCCACGGTGAAAACGTGTCTTCCAGAAGTTCATAGTAAAATTCTATTTGGACGTCTTTATCTCGAATTCTGGTCCCCCCTGTGACTGTAATGCACCGGTCCAGTATCATCCTGGCAACATCTAAACGGTACGAGAAACAAGGGGTTTGATTGGTCAATCTCCTTCGACAAAGGAGATTGGTTGAAAGTCGCACAGCGGACGGAGAGGGTGACGTGTTACGCCATTGGTTGAATCTTACCTGGCATCGAGCAAATCAGCTTCCGCATCGGCGTTGTGTGGTACCTAGTCTCTTCATCCAGACTCGATACTGACATCACTTCCAGCCATCTGTCGTGAGTTATGATCATCTTGGCGATTGTCCTAGAATGAGCATTATTAAAAGTATGGTAATGGTAAGCAGAAAATCACGATTCTAAATCAGGTCATTGACCTCTTACCATGCTTACAGACTTGAGCGATGATAATTTTCATATCATACAGTTGCCAAAGGGTAAGACCACCTTTAATCAATTACCAAAATGTTGGAACTTTTGTTACATTCACACTAATAAAGATGATTCCAAACCGAGACCGATAGTATGTCATAGGTAATAACGTAATATTTTTTGTTGATCTGGGTCCCTTCTTACAAAGATTTAGGATTGATCCAATCAACCTCTTTTCTATGGAAATCCATCATTGTCATAACTTTTTTCTGTCGAAACTTTTCACAGTGTCCTTTGTAAACAAAAAGGAGCACACTGAATTGTCGAGACAACATTGAATGTTGTAGATCTTTCTAGGAACTTTTCAAAACAAACATGAATTTTATTTGTTGTATTGCCGGCTTTCCATAGTTGTGGTTGATCAGATCAATCGTAGCCGCTATGACTATGGCATATGGGAGATTTCGGATATATCGTACTCGTGGTCGTTGTCGATTGCGTGATCGAGGCAATTCAGTCCCTTGGCGTCTTGTATTGTGACGTCAGCTGGTTTGGTAACAGTTCCAGCTCCCTTGCCGTTGAGTAGCAGGTCGACCATGTTGATATTTCCGTCTCTACAAGCATGGTGGAGAGGTGTCATCTAAAACAACATAGAAAGCGCAGGAATAGGGAATGAATATATTCGTCGATTTTTTTGTTATCTTTTTGTTCTTAAAACTAATATACAAAATCATAAAAACAATATCTAGAAAATAAAGGCAACGACAAAAACTGTTCATCGCCGTTAAAAAGCAATCAACTTCTTTACTAGATACCAATTATTAAACAAGTATAACGGGATAAAACGATAAGAAAATTCAGGTTAGGGGCCGTGAAGTGGTTTGAAAGTAGGGGGGTTGAGTCGTAAGTTGGGGGGGGGGGGCTGGCTACGCAAAGGATCACAATCAGATGGTATTGTTACACATTTTTGAAAAGGTGGGGGCTGAAGCCTCCAACTCGACTCATACTAGAAAGTGGCATTGATCGTGCTTTATACTTTCATCATATTCTCAAGTTACAATTCCATACCAATTGGTTGTCCGTCTGGTCGATATTTGCCAGAGAGTCGAGCAAAACATGAGCTGTTCTTGTCCAACCACGGGCAGCTACGTAATGGAGAGGTGCCAGACCACCTAGATCTTCACCATTCCTGAATAATCAATAAACGGAAAGTTAGGAAGTAGATGGTGAACTTGTAGATCTTGTCTATTTGGTCTGCGATCGAGTATTGTATCATTCTTTTTATTCATCTGTAAAATGGGTCCCTTAACACAAATGTTAGTGATTATTCGTATGCTTGATTTCTCGATTTATTGTACAATATAGTCAATGCAATCAATCGTCGAAAATGTTTTCCGAAGTTCTTCGAGATGGAGCCGAGCAGTGATAAATATGTAATGGAAATGCACATGGATTTGTTAAAGGAATTTAACAAGTTTCGTTAAGAAATCTTTTTTTGCAAAGTTCTCTTCTTTATCGAAGTTCCCTTTTACAGGAGTGTCGATTTTCTGACTATACTCGTGTAATCGGGTGAAATGTGCTTTCTTTCAGAATAATCAGACTAGGTAATGAATACTTGAACTTGATATAACTGACGGAAATCGCATGTTTTTTATCCTGAAATATGATGATCCCTTTTCAACGATTACAAGAAGATAAACATGATAAAGAACAACTTGAAATATTTAATACTTGGCATTGACTTGGGCCTTTGCTAGAATAAGTTCCCTGGCGATGTCGTGATGCCCGCCCTCTGCGGCGTAATGAAGAGGTGTATTTCCGAGCTCATCACGATGGTCCACAACAGCCCTGTTCCAACGTACCAATACGTGTACAGTTCTGCAGCAAAACATACGAGGTTACAGTCTAGTTATGGAATTATTAATACTAAATACTTATTAATCTTAAAACAAAGTAAGACCAGAATCCATGTTTTTATGTTTTATCACGACTTTACCATAAAATTCCAGGCCATAACCAATGTATAAAATATGTTTGCTTTGTCTCAAGCGATTCAAAAACGAAGATATTGTTGTAATTCAAGGTTAAGTAGATTCCTTTCGAGTTATCCGGGGGAATGTTTCACAGAGCTGTTCGTGAGTTAATCATTAATTCACGGACGACTAGTGATCCTTTCTTGAGTTGAATAGTAATGACTGAAATGTTCCAGTGGTGCGTAACTTCGTGCACATAGCAGCTTGAAAAACCACCCAAGGATCGGGGTTATTGTATGATAGTACACTATGTAGTTTTATGAATTCAGGGGAGCACTTCATCCAGATCTGAAAACTTTTCTTGATGCTGATTGGCTATGAAGCAGTGTTACTATGGTAACTGTCGGATAAAATATCTGACAACCCTTTTCATGAAATGCTCCCCTCTGATTGAAAAAAACTGAAATGGATTACTTACTCGCCGTGCTTCCTCTTGACTGCTCCCATGATGAAGTCCATTATCCCCCTATCAGTCATCTCATGAAAACGGAATTCATAATCAAGAATCTGAAAGAGCGAAACGTTAAATGTTCACATTTTATAAAGGTTTGGTCCCACTGCACTTACGGATGCAGAGAGGATGTAAAACGGAACAGAATCTTGCCATCCGTTGGGAAACATTATGTATTCGTTGTGTACTATTTGAATACGTTTTTCATTAGGACTTTATACATCGACCATCCGTCCACTGTGATTTCATTGTTCGCCCATTTATGTCCAATATCTGAAGCGGATGAAAACGGATGGAGCCATCCCGAAATTTAGCTTGTCCCATGTATCCGTTATTTTGTGTCCGTCGGCCAGTGGGACCAGGCCTTAAAAGAGCTAATAATATACATGTGATCAGAGTAAATCTAAAAAACTAATAATGATAACAAACCATATTTTATTGTTCGAAATAGAATCTGAAATAGGAATGCTCCGAAAATTCATTTTGACCAAGTGATCGCAAGCCCTGCACTCACCATCGAGCACCAGTTCAACGTTGTTCTATCCTTTAAATAGTTGAACGCCAAACAAGTGTAATGTGATTGAATTAAGAGGAGGGAATCATACGTCATGGATTCCAAAGTATGTTCAGGCAACTGCCCTTGGGTTTTTCGAATCTTAACGTTATTTCTATAAAAAGTCTTTACCGGCACCAGTACCGGAGGCAGGAGGGATGTCTCGCCCCCCCCCCCACTCCCTGACAGTTTGAAAACTGCAGAAAAATTCATATAAATAGCAACTTGGATGATATAAGCATAATTAATCAAGTCTCACAATGTTTTTTGGTGCCTTTATTGCTCAGAATAACACAATACACTAGTATTTTTTTCGCAATGAAACATGTGACAACGAAAAAGGCTTGTCATTGCCCCGGGGGCGGGGGCAATCAAATATATTGCTGTACACACGCGTGACCAAGAAATTTCCAAACACCCCCTTAACGAATTTTTCTCTGTGTGCAAAATAACCCCCTAAACAAGTTTTTCCCGGGCTTTATTTACACATTTTGGCCCCTAAACAAGATGTCGCCAAAATGTGACCTCAGGGAAAAAGCTTGGGGAAAAAAAACATTCCCTAAACACGTTTGGCTAGTCTTAAAAAAAAAGCTTTGGGGAAAAAACATACCCTAAATACGTTTGACCCCGGGATTGACCATTGACCAGTCTTTAAAAACCACCCTTTTTCTTTTTCACGCGCGGACAGCGTCCAAAACTGAAAAAACACCCCTTTAAACGCGTTTTTTGGTCACGCGTGTGTACAGCAATATATTTGACTGGCCCCTACGGGGTCATTGCTAGTGTTGTAATGTATCTGATGAAAAAACAATCTGTTTGGTTTCGCTACAAAATTACACACTCATTTTTTTCCTAGCACAAATTTAATTCAGAAAAAAGGGTGTAAATTCGCATGAAATGAATCACCAGGAATTTTCGTCCTCACAAATCGGATTTTCCAGTCTATTGAAGGCAGAATATACGGTTGAGCACTACCTACAGAGAGTGTGGTTGTACTGGAGGTCACTGTACTCTGTGGCAGTAACCTACATCTCTTTTTGCTCCAAGGCCCCGTCTTACAAAGGGTTGCAATTGATCCAATCAATCATAACTCTATGGAAATCCATCAGTGTCATAATTTTTTCTACAGGAAATTTGCAAAATGTCCTTTGTAAACAAAGGCGAACACACCAAATTGTCTAGAAAACGATGAATGTATGGATATACATCATAACTATATATTTTTTAAGATCAAACATGCAGTTTAGATGTGAATGTTGCTGGATTTCCGTAGTTGAGGTTGATGAGATCAATCGCTATTCTTTGTAAGACGGGCCCCTGATCTTAAAAACAGCCCGGGGGCTCGCTTCACAAAGAGTTACAATTAGCCATCATGACAGTTACCATGGAAACCTTGATTGTGATTGGCTGCCAATCTATGTTAATACCATGGTAGTTGTCAAAATGGCAGATTTGAAATAGTATGAAACGGGCCCCTGCACGTTTAATAATAATAATATTCCGCATTTATATAGCGCTTAATACATCAGAACGACGTCTCTAAGCGCTTTACAGACATATTATTACCCCGGTCATCTGATTACAATGCGAGAGTCAGAACCGCTACACCACGACGTTTCCACATTACATTCATAACATTCATAAATAACTGTACTATATACAGATATAATCCTTCAGTTAACGCTAATCGACCCCCCCCCCCTCACAAAGAAGAATAATCATTATGATAGACCTATAAGTGGAAAACTCCGCTAACTCCATGAACTTAGCATACATAACTAACGTATGCCCAGCATTCTTTTAATTGATTTTAGTATTCATTAGACTAATACGAGTATAAAGCGTTTCACCTTCAAAAACTAGTCCATACAACAGCATATATTTTTTTATGTCGTTGTTGATGTTTTTGTTTTTGTTGATGATGACCATTTTTTTCGTATGGGTGAATATATTAGGTAAGTTACCTTTCTGAGTATATCTGCTTTGTTGTTGGCTGCTGACCACTGAAGTATGTCCGTAGCTTCATCAGACTGACCACCGGACGCACCTGAGATGGACTGCAATAGAGTCATCAAGGTTTCAAAGCTTTTATGGTTCACAGCCACCTGTAGTGGGTTCAGGCCAGCGCTGTCTGCGATGTTTACATCACCGCCACTGGAAGATGAAAATAAATCGAAATTTCAAGCATCATACGAAATATACTGTACTTTTGTGAGATCAAAAACAAGTTAATTCAGGAACGATATAATATGCTGTTTGGCAATCAACTTTATTTTTCACATAAGTTTATTTTCATTCATGCATAGCATGCTACCTTTTTGTGAATAAATAACTCTGTCCTGTTTGCCCGTATTTGTGGTGTGTTTTATTTCAAAGTTAGTTACCTAGGAACTTGGGGTGACGGGGCGTATTAATATCATAATAATAATAATCATCAGATTTCTCTTTAAGTAAATTATGTTTTCAGCTCCAAATGGGAGTATGAATATCATGTACTACTGATGCAACAGCGTATGTGTTAGACACATGAAAATTATATTATTTACGTGGCTCAGTCAATCTCCTCAGGGTAAGATGACCGAAAATTGAGTTTGCTTTACCAATATATTGGTGAATTACATAACAAAATCATATCGTTTCAAACCCTTCCCTTTTCTCAGTCTTTTTTTTTTCTTTCAATTCCTTCTCCTTTTTATTCTCCTGATATCTTTGTTTTCATCACTCTACTACTCCCTATCGATGAGATGAATATGCTACTCACTTTTCAACCAGGCAAAGTGCAATACTCTCGTGGTTCTTTTCGCAGGCAAAATGCATCGGTGTTTGGCCGTCGAAATTGACCCTGTTGACCATGGCGCCGTTATTGATTAGACATTCGACGATGTCTTGGTACCCGGCTGCGGCGGCCACGTGAAGGAGAGTGTCGTCGTTGTCTCGACTGGCGAAATTGACCAGCTTCTCTATGTCCAGGCCATTCGTCCGAGGCATCCGGGTGGAAACTGATTTCAAAGGGGATAAGAATTACTTGTATGTGAGGCAATATTTCTTAGCTGAGAGGGATTATCATGAAATAAAATTTCCAGGGTTTCTTCATGAAACATTTTTTTTTGCATGCACATGCATCATGTAGAGCTCAAAAGCTCAGATCTTGCAAACCTCCACAAAGTTGCTAAATGCCTATAACGTGTATGAAAGTTGTTTTTCTTTTGTTGTAAACTAGTATTAGGCCCTGTTTGCCTTCATTCCATGCTATGTAGTATGTAGTAAATAAAGAGAAACCATCGAAAAGTATTTTAAAATCATGATTTGATTTGTAATAGTCATATTACGATAACAACCTTATTGTCTATCATGTATACTACAAACTGTGTGGGCATTATGAATAACATTTTTTTAATCGTTTGAAAGAGCACGTACCCTAACCCAATATAATATTCCTCGAGGATTATATCCCTATACTTTAATTAAAAAAATAAAATTTGACATCTCTTAACACAAGAAACATTAGACTCTAAAACCCGTATACTTGATTAACCACTCATCACCATTTCAAATCATAAAGAATTAAAAGTGTTACCGTTGCTGAGAATGGTTTTGAATAGGTCCCTATGTCCGCATCTGATTGCATCGTAAAGAGGAATGACCCCACGGGAATTCTCATCAAGCATCACCTGGAGTGAGAAATGGGGGGAGGGGGGAGACACAGAGGGGGTAGAGGGGGAGGTCAGGGGGGTAGACAAGGGAGATTTTTAGAATTGGTAGTAACACTCAAGATCTTTTTTTTTTTTACATTACTGGTCTTCTTTATTAATTTCATTTCAAAGTGATACTCAAGATCTTGATTCACCTTCATACTTAATATATTATTATTCATTAATTATTTGAAGAGGTCAGTTGCAAAAGGGGTTAGATCCATTTTCATCAAATTTGATTTTTTTTTTTTGTCTCAATTTATAGACTTTTAGTAGCTCTATAAGATGATACCAAAGAAAAGTTGAATTTCCCATTACAAAGCGAACAAAAACGGCAAAGAAAAATTACCTTTTTTTCAAAAGGGGTTAGATCCTTTTTGGACCATTCCGAGAAAAATCATGTTTTTTTTAATTCTCCCAATATTGCAATATTCTTATGAGAAACCAAATTGTCATGATGTACTACCCTATCATGTAAACATAAATTTGGGTATAAAAAATCTACCTGTCTTCAATTTTTTTGATATATTTAAAAATAATTATCATTGTGAATCTAAAACCTGAAATGAATCCAATCCCTTCTGAATAAAAAAGTGATTTTTCTTTGCCTCTTTTATTCACGTTTTAATGTGAATTTCAAATTTTCTTTGGTATCATCAGAGCGACTAAAAATCTACAGGTTTTGAGACAAATACAAAAAAAAATCATGAAAAATTGATCTAATCCCTTTTGACAAATTAGCTCTTCAAAAGAGTTTGGTTGCAAAGGGGTTACATCCACTCCAAGAAAATCATTCTTCTTTAATTCTCCCTTATTGCAACATTCTTATGCGAAACTGAATTTTAATGATACCCTACCATGTGAACAAAAAAAATCTACCTGCCTTCATATCTTTTTTAATAATATTTTCCAAAAAATGATTTGTGGGATCTAACCCCTTTTGCAACCAAACTCTTCATTTGTTCATTCATATATCTATCGATCTATTGCCTTTTGTTTATTCATTTATTCACTTCTATTGTCTTTCATTAATATGTATTGTATATTCTGTTTCCCTCTTGTCTACGTATGCATTATGTCTCATATAGCAATTAATTTTAATCGTTTATAAATTCTAATTTTCTCTGTTTTGTAAACACCATTTCTCAGATATATCAAATCATTTATTGAGACACATACTTATTTTGTTATTTAACAATAAATATTTACCTGATTAATTTCCCCTCTACCCTCCGCTATTTCTATCAATGCCGTGACGATCAATGTGTATGAATGCCTCACTGCTATGTGAAGGGGCGTATCTCCATTTACATCAGAAATGAGAATATCTGCACCTCTGTTGATCAGGATCAAAGCCCCGTCTGTGTTGCCTGACTTGCAGGCGTGGAAGAGTGGCGTCGCACCTCGTCTGTCTTGTGCCTTGCATTACAGAACAAAACACAAAAAGTAAACGGGAACTTCGTTAACCAAACGTTTTATGTATAACCTTACGTCACAATATATACTATACATGTATGGTGATGTTTCATATTATAGTATTTGGTAATACTGGTACCCGCCGACAATTCTCACTCCGTAACTCGCTCCTCGTCATCACCAACAAACTTTTAAGGTTTCTTTTACTGGCAAATTTGCCTGTCGTATTTACATAAAATACTACAAAATTATTAATTTGATAGAAATCAATGACAGCGCTGTGATATCACTTGCGAATGAAGAACATCCATCTCGAGATGAAATAAGTTTTAGATGATGTCAATTCCAGGGGAGAGTTTCATGAAAGGACTTGTCGGACGATTTATCCGACAATTGCCATAGGAACTGTGCTTCTCAGCCAATCAAAATCCAGGAAAATTGTCAGATCGGACAACTTGTCGGACAACATGTTGATGAAATGCTCCACAAGGAGCATAGAAAAACTTTTTGTTGACACATTGCAGTTATATTACTGCTACCAAGGTAACAGTGCTTCAAAACCAGCGGTTGTTTAAGCTGTTATCTTGAGGATTATTTTTTTATTGAGACTGACATGAATTGATTATGAGTTCTTACTGGAAAGACGGGATCTAAAACTAGGCTTCTGCGACAGACATACCGGCGAAAACGGCTCAGGATCGACTAAAGTTATGACGTTATGTCCAATTACATGGCCATCGGTCGGTTAGGAATCGGTTTCGTTGGTGTGACTGTCGCTAACACCTAGTACCAATCGAACTCTACTTACATTGATGTCAATTTCCGGTACGGAAAGGAGGCGTTTGAAAGCATCCATGTTGGCCTGCATGAAGGCAAGATGAAGGGGCGTCATCCCCTTGGCGTCTTTGGCGCTCGCGTTTGCACCTGCATTGAGTAAGATATCGACAACGTTCTCGTCGACGGCAGCGACCTCGTCACCCTCTTCGTTCCCGTGTTTTTTGTCGTTCGGACTCTCATCGAGTTCATCCAGCATGTCCAAGGATTGACTCAGCGACCGAAGACTGCCGGCCTGGGACGATGAATACAACATAAAAGTTAAAATCAATATTACGTATATGGAGTATTTCAATCATGATGACAATTATACATAACTGGGAATGGTGGCTCAGTGGTAGAGCGTCCGCCTCTTAAACGGGAGGTCGTAGGTTCGATCCCCAGCCGAGTCATACCAAAGACTAATAAAAATAGGACCTTCTGCCTTCTTGCTTGGCGCTCAGCAGTTAGATTAGAGAAGGGTAATAATAACATATTATGTTATGCATGGCCCGCTGGAAGAGCAGTCTTATGATTGAAGTGGCTACCCTGGGTAAATAAGACGTTATTATTATTATACATACATACATTGCTTGCTCAACGGTTGAATATAATGTTTTCATTTACCTGATTACGAAAGCTATATTCAGTGAGTGACGTAACCTCGGTCATAATCGTCTTCATAATCTGATATTTGAAAGATTGTACTGACCACTATGGTTATTTAGGGGAAAACCCAAACAAACATGTTTTGCTTTTGTTGTCCCCCTCCATGTACTTGTTAATTTTTTTTAATTCCCACCCTCCTCTTTTTTCTTTGTATTCAAGTTCAATAGATGTATTGCATTTGTATTTGCACTTGTATGCTTTTTACCACTACTGGAAAATAAATTGAATTGAATTGAAGTATAACGACGTTATATTACTGAGGTGACATCAGAATCTAGGATATAACTCCTGCGATCCTTGTAGCTCTGGTCACGTGATGGCATTTTTGACCTATCATTGATTCAAATCTATATAACAAATGTAAAATAACGTTTTATTTAACTAGGGTGGCCACTTCAGTTATAAAAATTTTCTAGAATTGTCATAATCAACATTTTCCAATAGAAATTATGAACACTTGGCTAGAAGGCAAAAAGGTCATTTGGTACGGCTCAGCCGGAGATTGAACCTATGACCTTCCGATCATGAAGGGATAGTGCTACCACTGATCGTCGTCCTTGGTCAGTTTTTTTTATCATGTCTTTGGTACTGATGAGCTTATCACAATGACCTTATTCTACTCATCAATATTATCTTCATCATCATCACCATCATTGCCACCACAGCCATCCCCCTCCTCCTCCTCGTCATCACCACAAGGGCGACCTTTATCATTTTCATAATCAGCAACAGGCGATATTAGCATATCATAATCACTATCACAATGAACTCGTCCTCACCATCATGACCATGATCATTGTCATCATCGTCATCATCATCATCACCACCACCACCATCACCATCATCATCATCCCCATCATTGGCATAATATTTATCATCCATCCAACATCATCACCATTAATCATCAGCAGAAGCATCACCAACATGATGATGATCATAATAATCATCACCACCACCGTCATCACTTTTACTGTTCAACCTCGCGGTCCTCCTAGCTAAGATAAATTTGGAAAAAAAAACTTACTATGAAAGGTTTTTCCTCATCACTATCGACTAGCAGTGGAAGCTCAGACTTAAAGAATGTTTTCTTCTTGTTCTTCTTGTCCTTCTTCTTGTCCTTCTTCAAGAAACTCAAGTTCATTAGGGAAATCGAATGTCGGGGTCGCTGTTCTTCCTGTTCAGATTTTTCGTTTTCATCTGAATGCTGAGAATATGATGCTTCGGTCGGCATTGTAAAAGATGAAGCGTCTCCGCTATCATTGCCCTGTTTATAAGAAATGTAGAAATATTGTAAATTAACGAAATTTGGAAGGAATAGAGTTTAATGTGAAAGTATTTGCCAGTACATTTCTGATGACATATTTCATATCAATTCATGGCATGTTCGGTAATATTCACGCGATCACATACAGGCGATATATGGATATTGAGTTATCATTAATTATTATTATTATAATATTTTATTAATCCGCCGACATCTCTATACTTTTATAGGCATATGAATCTTAATCATACAGATATGCATAAACCAATATGGAATCAATTAGAAGTTGATCTAGAAATAGATTTGGCATGTTAGGGTTATCTTCTAGAATGTTTTCGATATCATAAGAATGATAATATCTACAACTACGTGTCATTGTCAGAACGACATGATCGATGAGCCACGAAATTGGCAGGAAAATTGGTCAGCCTTTTACATGATGTTGTGCATTTTGCTTACTAATCGTAACTCATAGCTGATGAATGCCAATGGGAGTTATCTTGGATTTGTAGAATGTACGAATCGGAAACACAACCGTATTCTTGATAGACTTGTGGTGTGAAAAAATCACAAGTATCGAAGTCGTAATTGAGAGGGGTTTCGAGGACGATTGTGTGGTAATTCGGCGACAGGGTTCGAAGTTCGAAACCGGTCAGTTTACTAGCTGTCGCCCTTTTAGTGGTTTATACCAAAATCTCTGTCTTGGATGAGAACTTAAACCGTCAGTCCTCTGGTTGCTTACGAATAATCAATCATGCCTTCTTAGCATCCAGACATCACCACCCGATTGGAATGTCAATATGCAAGATGGTCGATACTTTGGCCATCGACATGATCGAGCGACTTCCTTCAGAGGTTGGAATGGTCACAGTCATACCAACAAAAACGATGCAAAAACGTCCGATGGTGTGTCATTGGAAATAACGTAATATATTTGATTGGTCTGGAATCGTGTTCACCGGTCTGTCGCTGGGATAGGGACTGTATAAAAGATTTTAACTGCATTTGCATGTTTTACACTGAGAGCTTAGTTGGCTCAGTCGGTAAAGTGTCTGCCTGTCGAACCAAAGGTCGTGGGTCCGAGTCCAACCCGGGCGGATGACTGAAGCCTGCGTTGCGCGTAAACGTCTCTCCCCTGTTATAGATGCAGGCTATGTTACAGTGGAAAACACTCCGTCCCTTGGATAGGACGTTAAATGGAGGCCCCGTGCAGAGGAGAGTCACCACCTTTGCACGTTAAGAACCCTTTGCATTATTCGTATAAGAGTAGGAGAAACCCCGGTGTAGTGGTCAACCTAAATCAGCTATATTGGAAGGAGAGACCTGCGGGTCAGCTAGGCACAGGTGACGCCAAACAAATAATAATAATAAAATACGAAAATGACTGATAATGTCATTCTTACCCGACTCGGGCTTCCTCTGTCGATAAACCTTCGTATTGCTGCAAAGTGAAGAGGGTGCTTTCCACCTTCTCCAACGGCGTTAACATCTGTGAAGAATGCAACAATATTTGTATATTAGTACCGAAGTAACACATGCAGGATGGACAAACATGAATAGCAACCATATGCCAATACCGAGAATTCAGTTCCCTGAAAACCCAGCACACACTATGCGACCCGTTAAGACGCGATTTTTTTTTTTATTAAATCGCATTTTGCATTAATGAGACAGTTCCAAGGTACAAATTATTTTTTATGTGAAGTTCAGCCTAATGTTAGGAATAATAATCTCATAATTTTACTTTGCGGCTAGCCATAAGGTCGGAGTAATGTCCAAATCGGCTTTAAGTCGCAGCCGATTATAAGGTCATTATGATTTGGAATGGAATTTGCGTTTATTCCCACAAGGAAGCTCGAACATGTCTGAATTTTGATTTCCGTTATTCCTACCACTATTCTGAACTCTGATCGTCAAACAAAATTTTATTGGTCGGAATGCTCATATTACAATTTCTATGAAGTTCGGATCGCAACTCATCATATAGTGTGCGCTTTATGTAAATTGACAAATTATGCTAATGTTACAAACCAAATTTATGGATTTTTTTAAAGTGACGATGGTATATGTATATAAAAAAAAGGGAATTATTATTTCTCTGAACATGTCATGAGTTTTTGGACATTAGGAGTACGTCCAACCATGCACTTCGTTCATATTTTAACAATATATCAATTGAAGAAATGGTCGCAAGAAAATAATTATGCTATCATCATACATACCTGCCCCATACTGCAGCAGAAGTTTCGTCATCAGGATGTCATCGTTGAGGGCGGCATAGTGAAGTGGAGTATTATTCCTGACATCATGTTCTCTGATGACTGCTGCAAACCCTTCCGTACCGAGTTTACTAACCAACTCTGTCATCTTAACATGGTCCCCCATCTTCACACCTGCCACCACGCGTTCGATATACTGCATTTGATTACCAGTGCCATACCATAACTATATCATGCAGAAGAAGAAGAAGCAGGAGGAGGAGAAGGGGGAGGAGAACAAGAAGAAGGGGAAGAAGAAGAAAAAAAGAGAAGAAGATTAAAACTTTTCATTTGATTTCGATGAAGTAAAATTTTGCCATCTGATTTTCAAGCATGGATTTATTTCCAAGGCTTGAAGAACCAGGGGGACATTGCAGGGGACCATTTTATTTGAAGAGTCACAATTTTGTCATCATTACAACTACAATCATATGGTAAACTTGAATATGATTGAATGGTAAGCCATGTTACTATGGTCATTGCCATGATAACAGAGCTTCCATAAAGTAGTCGAGAGGTCTGGTCTAAGGAACCTGGTAAACACATGGAAGTCCAGGGTTCGATTCCCGACCGCGACATCTTGGGAAAGGTATACAATGCGCTGCTCTTTTATCATACATGAAATAAATGAAAACGCTTGTAAGCAATAGTTGTGCGCTTGTTAAAAAATGACAAGGCTAAACCATAAATAGATTTGCATGGGAACTTAAGCTTATGAAGACTGCTGGTTACTCAAAAACAAATAAATCATAACTATCATGGTCAAGGGAGCTTTACAATTGAATTTGGACCAAAATTGACAATTGATCATTTTAAAAGGCCTTTACACTGTGCACACTGTGCACACTGACCCCGGTGAGGCTCGAATGAAAATATTTCCAGTTTTCAATAACACCGTTCAGGAAGTTAACGACGACAATAGTCATACACGGCAACAATTAAAAATAGTCAAATATGACTGATTACCGATACCATAGAACGACAGAAGTTTACAGACTTTAGATCCTGGCTTTAAAAGAAGGTGAAGGGTGCAGTGGTTATTGCACAATTATTTGTGACGAATTCAAACAGGATATAAGCATTATTAAGTGGGTCATTGCTAAACAAGATAAACGAAAATCATATATACTACAATTGAGTGTATATATAAATATGAAAAACTACCAAAGCCCACTTGGCCAAATTGAGTTAGATATGGAATATTTGTTGCTTGTACATGATGTATATGATCCTGTCATGTGTCTAATTTTTATCCTGGAAATCCATTTATAAGTCGTAAAAGTGAAAAACTTACGAAATTATTCAAAATTGTTGAAGTTGTTGGAATTGTGGTGTATTTTCGTATATAATTTCGTAAATACTTCCAAGGCTATACATATCGTTTTCAAGGACAATTCCACTCCAACAACAAAGTCGATATGAATAAAAAGAGAAAAATCTCACACGCAAAACACTGCAAATTTCATCAAAATGAGATGTAAAATAAGAAGTTAAGGCATTTTAAAAGTTTCGCTCAATTTCACAAAACAGTAAAGTTATGTGCACATCCTGGTAGGTATGCAAATGAGGGTACTGATGATCATCACCCACTCTCTTTATTTTTAGGCCTATTTGATTATATGAAATATATATATATATATGTTTTCTCCCCATTGTCCTACGAAACTAAGTCTTATTTCTCCCTGAAACATGTTGAATTACCATTGTTTTAACATTTAATGACAGAGTTACGTCGGTCATTATTCTAAAATCTGTGGAAATTAAAATATCGAATAATTCAAACAATAACAAACAAAAATAGTGAGTGAGTGAGGGACATCATCGACTCTGTCATCACTGAGTTGTGTGTGCATATAAGTGTTTTAAGAAAAACAAGCAAAACTTTAAAACGTCATAACTTTTTTATCTTACATCCGACTTTGCTAAACGTACCCCCTCTCATAAAGTGGATGATACTGAAGGATTGTAAAATAAAAATCATGCATGTACGGTACATAATTCAGAATTGCAAATGAAAGGATAAACAGAAAAAAAGACCTTGTATACAGCCTGATAACATTACAAGAAAATAATAAAGAGACGAGAAATGCATATACATGTATGTCAATGCCTCACCAATTACGCAATCTAGCTCACTAGATTTTGTTGTATGCATGGAGGTAGAAAGAAACCTCCATGTTGTGTGTGAGGGTGAGTGTTTGTTTGCATTTTTATTTCAGTTTCACCAGTACATTCTTTACTTTAGTACATTCTTTACCTTTGTCAGTGTTTGTCAATAATCCTTCACATGTGTCGTCATTAGCAACGGTTTTTGAAAGCTGCATTATTGTAAACCATGTTTGTTATACATGTTATAGCTCCGTATTTCCACCGTTGAAGAATGGGGAGAATGGGTGGAGAGCAAAGACCAATGAAGAGTTCACTAATCTATCGACGTGATCTCCTTTGCATAATTTCTTTTCCATATCGAATGGTAACTAACAAACGATGCTGAGCGGCTAATCCCAACAAGGATTATATGGTAGATCCAACTGAAGAGGGAAGTTATCATAATGGTAACTTTGATACAACGGAGCTGGGTCGAGATCGTCTGAGACTTTTGTTAGGCGGGGCGGGCACGACTGCATATAATATCACCCCCCCCCCCTCCCCGGTGAAAGAATAGGGACAGTTGTTGAATTTCGATAACATATCCCTTTCTCTCATTTTCGTCCCGTTGTTTTATGTTTAAATGTGAAAGTCGATCAAGGGTTGGAATAAATCAGGCAGAAATCCCTCTAAAGATAATACCCCATCCTTACACCAATCTGGCATGACTGGCAACGAAGAGTTTAACACTGATATAACACTTCCCTGATCAGATTAAGGTTTCTTAATTCTCCCTTTCGAAGGAAAAGAAGAATAGGCCCCCACCAAACTTAATAACGAGAACTCTATTGAGCTTTTCATCAATTGCATGTATTGGTAATACCTTGGTCACATTTGCTCTACGGCGGCCGTACGGTGGCCGTAGATACCTGAATTCGAGAGATTTCTGCGGCGGCCGCAGAAAATCTGCGGTGGCCGCAGGGTCGACGTACGGCGGATTCCTACTTTTTACAGGCCGTAGGTGTGGCCGTAGAATTTTAATTCGGAGTTATAACATTTTTTCTTTTCTACGCTCGCCGTAGAAATTAGACTAGCCGTAGGCATGGCGTAGAACGGTCTACGGCGGCCGTACGTCGAGCGTACGGTGGCCGTGCGGCTGCCCTCGTGTTTTTCTTCCCTCCTTTCCCCTTCTCCTTTTGTGTTATCTGCTCGGGAGCCACCAGGCGCGTATTTATAATTTTGCACCTCGGGGGCCCGACCTATAATTTTGGCCCGTATGCATGTGTACTTTTCAGAAAAAAAATGGCGACCCCTCCTCGTCAGGCAAACAGGTGCCTTAAATGCATGTTGAATTATCATAATCACATGAAAAAGGGCAACTGCAGACCACTTTTTAATGATGACTTGATAAAAAGTAATTTCTATCCATGAATATGATGTGATACCACAAGAACAAATGTGACCAGGAAGCACAGACATAGCCCTTTTACCAGCGGCTAACTTGGGTAAAATTATTATTATTATCATTATTATCAGTATTATCATGGGGAGTTAAATGCTGATTTTTGTTGTTTCCTAGGGTGTAGTTCTTACTTAAGACTAACGCGTTTATTAACATCTTAACTTTATTCATACAAACAAGTTAACATGGTTAAGGGAGATTTATTTCATAAGTCCAAAAAAATAATGCGAACGCGATTTTTGATAGCTTGTGTATAGACCTGGAAATAGAATATTCTGAGAAGTTTTGTAAGCATGAGCAGGATGGGCATCTCTCTATCTGTCAGGGCGAGCTGAAAATTGTCTATATACCAAAATGACCCAAAGTTTGGAAATTCTAAGCATTATTGGTAATCATGAACAGGATGGGCACTTAAAAATTATTCGATCCGAGCGCGAAGCGCGAGCTGAACCTTTTTTATATTCCGTTCCAAAACTAGACATTCTACACAATTTAGGTAATCATTAGGTAATCATTAACAGGGTGTCCATCTAATTAATCATTCGATGAGAGCGCGAAGCGCGAATCACCCCAAAGGTCGATTTGCCCCCCCCCCCTTCCTAGGTCGAACATTACTGATCGTATAATATTCAGATCAGTGTCAAACATTAATTTGGCGACCCCCCCCCCTTCCTAGGTCGAACATCAATTTGCCCCCCCCCCCACTTTTATAACTCCCCCTTTCCCCTTTTCTCTTCTCTCCTTTTCAATTCTTCTTGTTTCCTTCTCTCTTTCTTTTCTCCCTTTTCTCTTTCTCTTCTTTCCCCCTTCTTTTTTATCTTCCTTTTCTTTCCCTTTCTTTCCTCCCTCTTTTCGGTGCCCCCTTTTCGCCTACCCGGGGGCCCGGGCCCTGAACCCCCCCCCCCTCCCTCCCACCCAGAATACGCGCATGGGCATGGTGCGACACTTTGAAAACTTTCTGAAATGAAATGTCTAATGTAAAATATCATGATGAGTGTGACAAGCAATTCATGGTATACTCACTGTATAGTCCCCCTGCGGCCGCCGTGAGGGCGCCTTGCGGACACCTCACGTCTTCCGTAGTATTTGTCAAAAACCTACGGCCAGCGCAGGGTCGCCCTAGGGCGACCGTACGTCATGATTTCAAGGACATACGTCAGTCGCAGATTTTTTTCTCCATAAATTAAAAAATACGCCGTGCGGCGACCGTAACATATGTGACCGCTAGAGTAAGTGGCCGTGGAAATTCTGAGGCGACCGTAGAATTGCTACTCGCCGTAGAAATTTTAAAATCTACGGCGGCCGTAGCAAATGTGACCAAGGTATAAACGATAGATACCTGAGCACTCAAGCATTCAGGATTCGTTTATATATTACTTTATTAAACAAAACTTGAATGGCTTCCTACGGACTGCATAGCGGATACATGTTGGGATGGATGAGGGGGTAGCGTTGCATCAATGTACGATTCAACTACCGTGCTAGTTTGTTTTGGGGCATGCTGATCTATATATTTGGACTCATTCCGCTGATGAACTTGGACCTCTTGTCGATGATGCGTTTAAACACAAAGCAATTGAACATGCATTTTACTTTATAGAGTTACCTTTTAACGTAAATCTTCTTAATCCTTATGAGCATTTAAGCACATCCATCCATGGACCTGTTTCATTTAGACTTACAACTAATGTAACTGTGCAATTATTGTAACTAGCATGGGAAACTTGATCGTGATTGGCTGCTGAGCGCTGTTTTTCAAGATAGCTAGCGAATTGGCAAACTTATATTATTTGTAACTCTTTATGAAACGGACCCCTGATCCTGATTCTACCGACAACGGGGGCCAGCAGACAGATATACGACACCATATTTCCGTACTGTCACTATTCCCGCATCTCTTTAACTCTTCTCCTTTTCCCACTACCCCTAGCTTTTTTCATTTCAATATTTTTCGGGTCGAGTTATATCTAGTCCTTGTCTGTAATCAAGGATCGAGTTACCAGCTCCTTAATTGCTGTAATCATGGACATGAATGATGGATGTGGTCTGAAGTGAGTGACCTGAAAATTTGTATAAACTTTAAAACCAACATTTAAAAAGCAGAAATGACTCTGAAATAAACGATCTGAAAATGCGGCAGTGGTGAGCAAAATTTGCCCATCTTCGTCACCTCGTTAATATGCTGCAGTCATTTGCATGATGTATCCACTACGGTGACCGTACAGCGTTCGTACAGCGTTGTCGAACACAATCTTTTATACCTTTCAAAACGTACGGTACCGTTCGAAAAAACAAATAGATAAATAAATAAATAAATATGGCCGTTTTCGACAAGCTACGCGAGCGCCCTTGGGGAACTGTGTCTGCAGCATTAGCAAGAGTGAAACATCCAGATTTGTGTAGGGATTATCCCCTCAGTTTAATACCCAGTTAATCCAGCACGGTAGAGGAAAGTTAAAACTTGCCTCGATCAATGATAGATGCATAACGCTCCTCATCAAGAGCAAGCAACCCCATTTGTGTGTAATTGTTTGTTGTGCCCACTCGGAGGAATAGGTGCACTCTATAAGCTTTCGACCGTATCAAATCGGTCACCAAAGCTTTCAGTGCATTCTTCGACTGAATGAAAACAAGAATTAAATTCTGAGACTTCAAATATAAAGATGTTTTAAGCCAATGCGTCGCTTTTGTTAAACCAAAAAAGTTCCAGACCGAATCTTTGTTGTTAACCATCATGTTTGCCACGAGATTGCCCATTCAGAACAGGGAGATTGTAAATGGTGGGGAAAGGGCATTGATTTTACCCATTCAAGAGGGGAAGAGGGGAATGGGTTTTACCTCAACGTCGAAAATCATAATTAACTTACACAATCCAAGAGATTAAAGGTTCTTGATTTTGGAGTTGAGAAGTGGTTAGACATATGTCGTAAAACGTCTTTATTTCACGTCACATTTACCTTTTATATGTCTTATACCATCAGTTCTCAGTCTGATTTATCCGAATAGACCTGTTTGGCGTCCAGGTACGCACCCTTTTAATTTTCACAAGTTATGAGGTGTAATTTGGTTTGTATTTGGGATTCAAACTTGTACGGGTTTTCAAACCTTTTTTTGTATCCCTTGACATGTTTTACTTTGTATGTTTTACTTGTCTAAATAAATACAAATACAAAATACAGAAAAAGAATTGTTAAAACAATCAATTTGGAGGAATTCGTTTGCTTTGTCATCGTTGTTATTTTGTTATCATTTGCAGCACGTGTTTATAGCAATCATAGCGACATTAACAGTAGCCTATAGTTTAGTGCACGAGGCAAGAGTGTCAAGGCTGTTCTTTGTAATTAAGGAATACATCCTGGAAGAGTTGTCCAATCGACTGAGACATTCATTACAATTCATGAAATTAGGGTAAAACAGAAAAGCACCACTTAATTAATTCATGAATATTAATGTTAATGCAACTCCAATGAATTGCATAAGGGACATTTATTTTGAAATCATACCCCACGTCTTACAGATAAAAGACTTGTTCAAATTCCAACATCGATTACATTTTCCCTCAAATCTATGTTAATATGATTAAGGTCGTAATATCATGGCTGGCAAAGGAAGCTTTCATCGGTTTCTTCAGACATAACTTAGATTAAACTTTAATCCTTAGAACGATGGGATTGGTGATGGATTTGTCTTATTAGTGTGGGTGGGGTCTTAGTTGTTATAGGAGCGGTTTCATAAAACTAAGTTTGAAAGCTATGTTAAACTGTATCACAAAAGTATGGCTGTATCGATCTCAAAAGGATCTGTACTTCACATCAAGGAAAAATAAAATTTACCACATGCACATTTTCAACAACATTTTTTCCCCTTGCATTACAAAAAGCTGCCACTTTAACCTCACACATTACTGTGAAGACAAAATCACCAAAAGAGATCATATACAAATAATATGTATTTTTTATTTTAAGTAGATATAATGAAATATACAAGGAAAACGGAAGACGTTTATCTGCTTATTCTTTTCAATTTATAATATTTACAAATATCAGTATTAACCTTTATAATCATAATATCTGCCACAGAACAAAATATTGTAACGTAACAATAGTGTTCAAAGTAAATAAAATGTTTACGATTTAATGGTAGTTTATTCTACCAACTGAACTGTAGCCATTATATCGCATAGACGAACTGACCTTTTGGGAAGATTACATTCCGAGTGAAAGTAATTCTCTATTCTATCGAGAGCATGCCTGACACATATCGCATAAATATATTTATTTATAATGTCACACATTTCAAATCAGTATGTTTAGCATTTGGGCAAATATTTTAACAAGTCTTGAGTATTCTTGTGACAACAGGGATTTGAAGATTAAAAAAAACCTATTATTGTTGAAAGTTACGTAATTTGAAATGACTTCTTGCGTTCATTTCTAAGAAGATCTTTTCAGCTTTCACTTTTCTCTCCCTTTTTAATTTTTTTATTTATTTGTATTTTGGGGGTGGGTTGTTTGTTTGATTGCGCCAAGCATACTAAAAATCTCGTCTCAATAATATCACACACACGTGTGAATGCTCTGCTACCATTTTGAACTGAGAAATGGATCGACTGATCATCTGCATTCCGTTTGGTCTCATCCTACGTGATCTAATCCTAGTTTGTCATCAACTGTTTTAAGTTTTTAAACAAGTTGTTTAAAAGTTTAAAACAATTACAAAAAACTTTAAACAACTTGTTGTTAGAGTGACAAGCTTAAACAAAGTGCTATTTTTTTTTACTGTGCACAATTTGAAATAGTTGTTAATATTTGAACCATAGTGTTGTTACAATAGCAGCACCCAAAGGGTGCTAATGAGTGTAATTATGCCAATTTGTGCATATTCAGGTGTTTAGTTTGGTATATATTTAGCACCCTATAGGGTGCAGAAATTATCAAAGGTTCAAATTTGCACCTTTTTAAACGTCAAGCATTATACACTTCTAATGTGAAAAGTTGCACCTTCAACAAACGAGTATTTAATGGCGCAAATAATAAAAAGGATTTTTTTTTTGCATATTTTTCAATATATGGTGCAGGATTACACCCCATAAGATTGGTACAAATTTTTCATTTGGGGTGCAAAAAAAGTGTTGGTGTGTGTACATGAAAAAGATCCAAACTGGTTCCTAATCACACCCCTCTCGAGTTAGAACGTTCCGACTCCTTTTGGAGCAAGATTTGCATTTTTAGAGTGCTGGCGTTGGCCTCTTGTGGAGCGAAAATGCCTTGAAATAGATGCACAGTTATCCTTTTGAAAAATAGGACAAACGTGGAAGAAGATAGAAAATCTCCATATATTTGTTTGTTAATTGCTATTTTTACTTCCTCAAAAAAGCAAGGCAGTAATCAAACACTCACCGATGTACTTCTCTCTCGAGAAAGGGAAGAAGCCTTGGTAATCGTTGACGAATCGTCATCATCGCGTCTACCGTGCTCACCATTCGTGACCAAACACCCACTCGACTTCGCCGACAACGTCTTCAGCTCAATCAGACGCTTGCTATCCGCGGTGTCTCGTCTCTTGTTGTCGCCGACGAAGTTCGGCAGAGAGCCGTTCATCCCCTTCGACGCCATTTCAACTTCTGAAGACTGAATCTATTCTTCATTGCATTCTGATCACCCTGATAACCTCGGATAGAAGGACAGGCAACTCGGTGATTACAAAGCCAAAAGAACCCAACCGTAACGTTTGATCCGCCATACGTCACCACTATGGTCAGTCACCAAAGATTCTCCAAATTGAGCTAAAATGACCATTCATAATTTAGGTTGTAAACATATCAAATGAACACACGTCATTAAACACTGTCTTCAACGTGCATCCAATACGGAACGATCTTATCACCTTGAATGCTATTTCATTAAAAGAAGAATCGTGATTAACCTGTTAATTTTCTCAATTGATATTACTTTTATTATTATTTATTCGGCAAAGAAAATCACAAAAAACAATGCATTTCAGTATTGAGAATATAAGATAAGAAACATCAACCATTGAAACGCCAGGGACAGAAAAAAGTTAACTGAATTACTTTGGCATAAAACCTCCTGTCCCAATAGGGCATTATTTAGCTTTCCGCAGAATGAATTGAGATTGCATTGGCGCTAGTGTATTGCAGAGTAAAGTAAAAGTCTGTTAAGGTTTCATCCAGTAATGTTACAAAACAGGGACCGACATTATATGAGTGAAACATGCATTGTGGGTGGTGTTAGGGATCAAGGTTAAACCCCCAAACTACCCACTTCAAAAAGAAGATACATAGAAAACCTAGAAACATAATACCGACATACCATTATCATATAAACGCAACAAAACATCGAAGATAATCAGATCAAAATGAGGTTACTCAGAATTATAGAATTTATCCGTTTGTCACGTAAGCGTGACAAGTAGTAATGTATTTTACTTCTCTTCTTGTACACTTCATAAAAAGATATTCAAGGATGGTTATTTAGCCTACACCATACAAGACCGACTGCAGACCGATCAAAATTATAACACTACTACTACTACTCCTACTATTCATACTACTCCTACTACCACTACTACTATACTACTACTACTACTACTACTACTACTACTACTTTACTACTACTACTACTCCTACTACTATACTACTACTACCACTACTACTACTACTACTACTACTACTACTACTACTACTACTACTACTACTACTACTACTACATAATATTTTATGAAAACAGTTACATGCACGTCGTCATGAATATTCATTAGGTGGGCTGATGATGTCACATCACCACTTTCCTTTTTCTTATGCTTTTACATGAAATCATAAATGTTTCATTATTTCATACATGTGTAAATGATGTGTCTCCATTATGATGAAATAAGTTGCGGCAATAAACAACAAATGCACTTAATCAGTTGTCAATCCAATTGATTTAGTTCTTGGTAGAAAATTTTTGAACAAACCTAACTTCATATAATAAAATACAAAAGAACAAGTGGGGATAAGACATCATTAGCCCACCTAATGAATATTCATAAAGGCATGCCTAGAACTGTTTCACCGGAATAATGCAAATCTTTAAAATTCAATAACTTCGTTATTTGTTATCCGATTTTTATAAAATTTTCTGCATTTTGCTTTGTGGAAAAAAATTATTGAGATATAAATATCTCCAGCCTGGACCATCACTTTAAGCATGTTAAGTGATATCATATGACACCCATCCCCTTTCATTTTCTTTCCCTTTCTCCTCTTTTTCTTTCGTTTCCATGGTCGTAGCCCCCCCCCCCCCCCCCCCCACCACCACCACCATTGTACGCCAATGACTGACGTAGTGTTTATTCTAAGTAAAAGTCATGAAAGAATACCTAAATGTGTCCATGTACTTCCAAGGTTTTGTTTCTACAGACAGGTAGGCCCACTTGTCCCATTTTGGTTTCGACCTATATCAATGTCACTGTGGTCATAATGCAGTGATGACATCCTTATCATCCTTTGCTTTCATATTTAATTCATTTCAATTAAAAAATCATATTTAAAGAAAAATAGATCTGACCTGTGCAAATGTCTTTACTGAACATTCATCGAATGGTCCTACTTTGAGGAGCACTTTGAATCCTTGATGAATGAATCTTCAGTCCAGTGAAAACACGGAAGTGATTCTACCATACCTTGAAATGGGATAAAGCTTTCTGTGGATTTGCTTTATTGGCCAAACAGACAACGTACTCAATTTGTCTTCTTTATACTTTCCTTGTCAAAACAAACTTGTTCTACAACATGAGCTATATTGTTGTGATTGTGATACCGTCATTCAAACAAAAGCGCGATTTCCATGATTAGTGTCATTAGTTATGTTTGTATTTTAAAAAATCCTTACATATACTAATCAGCTGCAATGATGTAAGTATTAGAATTCAACCCCTTTCACGTATGATCACTAAAGGAGAAAGATAAATGAGAATGATTCAATAGACTGTCATTGTAACACTTTTGACCGAATACTGTGGAATAGTGCGGGGTTGTTTTGGTCCTGACTTTTTTCCATTGCATAGAAGCACAGAGAAATTTAAGATACATTTCCAAATCCATTGTAATCGTTACTATTACTGCTATTATAGATTTGAAATTATTATAAATGAATTTGGAAGTTTTAAACAATCACTTAAGAATTTTTCTGAGGAGAAAATAGGCCCAATACCGAAACTTGAAGGCTCCCAAAGAAGTAGGAAAACAATCAATGTATTATGCAGTGAGCGAGGCGGACTGCTATGTCAGTGCATTTGTACTGTAAAAATGAAGCGCTAATTTAGCACTTACAGTGCTTGTATAGCAGTGACTTCGCTACGTGTGCTGATTTTCTTAATTAAATTTGAACTAGAAAAATCAGCACTCGTAGTGCAGTCACTATACAAGCACTGTAAGTGCTAAATTAGCACTTCATTTATTTTACAGTGTGTGACCAACTACCCCAAAACCAGCAATAATTCGCAAAAAATGAATTTGTATATGTTTATTGAGTTTAATAAGTACATCCCAAGCTTTAGATTATATAACTTCTCAAAATTGACCGACAATTACCAACACAAGTACCTGATTGAATGCAGAAGATACTAAGCGAGAGCTTCAAAAAGGTAAGGCGAAAACAACGTCTGAAGTTCAGGGTTCACTCAAACACGAGCTATGCACACTGTGTTATCTCAGTGAAACCCTCAATCAATCCACACAAAAGAAATATGTCAAAGAAACTCTTTTAACTAGTTTTTTTTCAACTTTGCAACTTTAAATTTTGACAGTATGGCTGTCAGATAAGCATTTTTAAAAAGGCCTAATTTAAGATTAAATTACTATTCTGGCTATTTGCAGCAACCTGGTGACTTGTTTGCTTTGGGGTGGCTAGTAAAATGAATTATCTTTTGTAGGCCCCCTTTTAGAATTTGCCATAAAAAGGCAGAAAGTTAGTCTATATTCTGATAATTGTACTTTTAGAAGCATTCTCACGATATGACCGAAGATGGGGCTATACTGCATACACACCAGTGGGGACCCTAAACGTGATATATTATAACCGTATGTTAGATAAAAGTGACGTCTGCTATATTTCTACGCCTTCTTTCATGTTCATGACGTCACGATGTGTCCAGTAAAAGAAGTATCTTGTCTCATCAATCCTTTTACCCACCCCCTACAACCTGCATCCCAGACAAAAATTGGAACCAATATTGTCGGTGTTATACAATGACCATAACTTCTTAACTACAATTAAAATTTTATATAGAAACATCCATAACATTATTGTGAAGCCAAAGGTCTCTTCGTTAACTTGATATATATCTCATGATGCTCATTTTACGTTCGGCTGAGTAAAAAAAAAATATGGAAATAAGATCATTAATCGAAATTGAAAATGTGTTATTTTTATTGCACTTCGCAGCCAAAAGGCTGAATTGTGTATAACTTACAGGTGTACGTAAAACATGAAATAACTCATTATAAAGAGTAAACATGCATAATAAAAGGCAAAGGTAAAGTAAAAAGTAAAATAGGAAAAGTGGTGGTGGTGGTGGTGGTGATGATAGGATGCATTTGTAAGCATCCGAATTTAAAGATCAAGTCCACCCCAGAAAAATGCTGATTTGAACAAATAGAGAAAAATCAAACTAGCATAACTTTGAAAATTTCATCAAAATCGGATGTAATATAAGAAAATTATGACATTTAAAGTTTTCCTTATTTTTCACAAAACAGTGATAAGCACACTCTAAAAAATATTGGGTAAAAATGCTCCATGAGGGTAATTATGTGTCCAACCAACATTGAGCATTTCTTTTGGGCATTTTTATTTATCCAGTGTGATGAAAATTTTGCCCATTCTTAAGTGATTCTTGCTTATTTGTTAACCTTACTGGACAATATGCTTCCCGCATTGGGTAAAATACTGCCCCAGATTGGTTGGACACATAACTACCCTCGTGCTGGTTAAAATTTTACCCAAATTTTTTTACAGTGCACAATTCAGTGACGTGCAAATGAAAAAGTCGATGATGTCCTTCACTCACTATTCATTTCGTTTTTTATTGTTTAAATTATACAATATTTCTTTCTTTTTTTTTTTACATATTTGACAATAGGACCAACTTGACTGAACCATAAGCAATGCTAATTCCACATGTCCAGTGAGGAATTAATCGTTGTTACACTTGACAATGAGAAGACAATTAGAATATTTCAAATTTCTTATAACAAAATACAAAAGAAAAGTGAATGGATGACGCCATCAGTCTCTTCATTTGCATACCGACCAGGATGTGCATATAACTGTTTTGTGAAATTAAGCGAAATTTAAAATATCATAGCTTTCTTATTTTACATCCGATTTTGATGAACTTTTCAGTGTTGTGCTTGTTGTATTTTTCTCTATTCAAATCAGCTTTTGGTTGGGATGGACTTGTCATTTAAAAAAGAAAGAGTGACGGGATTAAAGTAGACAAAAAGCAAGAGGAGTCCGGGGACGAGCGAGCAGTCGAATTCAATGCACTGTTCCAGTCGAGAATCATTAAACCCACCGGCAAACCATTCCACCAGGAAAATGGTAATTTGTTCTCGTGCTAAATGATATATATCTAGCCCACTGCTTATTCGATGAGACTGAATTTTCTAAAACAATAATCAAATGTTACAAATTTGTATTCAGATTCTTGTCAATATGATTATTTTCCTCTGATTTTCCTCTCTCGCTGTTGATTTACAGGATCGACTAGTGACAAAGATGAATAATGGTCTTCATTCCTTAGGAATTTTTCTTGATCTTACTAAAGCATTTGATCTTATAAACCATGATATATTGTTGTACAAACTGAAGAATTTTGGTATCCGAGGTATTCCATTACAATGGTTTCATAATTACTTAACAAATAGAACTCAGTACACTTTATTCAAAAATTGCTCCTCTTCTTTTACAAATATTACTTCAGGTATTCCTCAAGGTTCAATTCTCGGTCCTTTGATTTTTCTACTATATATTAATGATTTAAGTAAATTATCAGACTTTTTTTAGTTTATCTTATTTGCTGATGACACCACAATTATTGCATCAGATCATAATCTTTTTAATTTAATAAACAAAACAAATAGTGAACTGATTAAAATTACTAACTGGTTTGATGCAAACAAACTTATTGTCAACTATGAAAAAACAAACTTTTTATATTTCTCAAACAAAAATACTGTTCATAATCAATTGAATATTTCCTTAATTATGAATAATGTCAATCTTACAATGACCAGAAATGTTACATTTCTTGGAGTCACCCTTGATGATAAGATTAATTTCAGTGAGCATAGATTGGAAATATGTAGGAAAGTATCAAAAAGTATAGGCATTTTATTTAAACTCCAATCTATTCTTCCCGAAAAACATCTGATAATGCTATACAATTCTTTAATCCTTCCTTATTTACAATACTGTAATATTGCATGGGGAGGGACAGGTTCAACAAAACTTGAACCCTTGCACAAACTTCAGAAAAAGGCTTTACGAATTTGTACATCTTCTCATTTCCTTGCCCATTCTCAACCAATATTCTTTAGACTTAAAACGTTGAATATTTTTGATATTCATACTTACCAAACTGCTATTCTAATGTTCAAACTAAAAAAAACAATATTACCTAACAATATATCTTCATTTTTTCAACAAAATAAGCATATTCATTCTTACAATACCCGACAAAGTTCAAAATTACACTATTCAAATGTAGAAAATGATCGCTCACTGAGATTAATCCGTCATCAAGGTCCTCGGATATGGAATACTCTGAATGTGAATGTTACATCATGCAGCTATTTAAACTCTTTTAAACAAAAATGTAAATCAAGCTTGCTATCCACTTATAGTCACTAAATATATATATTTTTTTCTCTCTCTCTAATAATTGGATAATATGTATGTACATTGTGCTTTACCGGCATTTGATGCGTCTCACTCTTTGTGGCTGGTTCACTTGAAACTTTTTTTTATTTTTTTTTTCTCTCTTCATTTACAAATTTTAGAGTGACTTGTTCCAGGCACAATTGACTAGGCACAAATACCTCCCCCCCCCCCCCCATGCCTGTGTGATTGACTGTGTGGTGTGGATGTGTTTGTTTTGTTTTTGCTTTGTTACTCTGTTTAAACGCTTTTTTTAATCATCTTCTTTGTGTACACAATCTACTGAATTTTTGTTCCTGGGGGGAACATTTAACCCACAAGCTTCGCTTTTTAGTTCCCCCCTTTTTCCTCATCTACTATATTATTGTACATGAATTATGAAATGCATTTTTTTTATGCTCTCTTTATGTATGTAAATATTTAATGACTAGAAATGCATTTATAATGTTATGTGTTGTAAATATGATTTTTTTTTTTTTTTTTTTTACTGATATGGAAATAAAGACATTGAATTGAAATTGAATTGAATTGAATCAAACTGAGTGGTATACCCAAAACGATTCACCAGTCGCACGTAACTTACGAACATCTTCATGAAACGACCCCATTTGGCCATGGTCGTGTAACAATGCATCTGGTGTTTACAAACGATTAGTTCATGGTATAATATATTTTCTCGAATCAGCATTCCATTTACACTCATCATTATTTGCAAACGATTAACACGACTAATTAAGTTTAGGTGTTACTAAAGTGTGTCATATATGGAAATGTGTGTCAAGGATGTCAGATACTCCAATATGCCTTTCAAAACTATTTTGCAGTTCTTGTAGCCACTGGCGGATCCAGGGGGCACAGCCGACCCTTGCCCCCCCCCCCCTTGAAAGGCACAATTAAAATTTGTAATGTAAAAATGCCGTTAAAACAGAAGTGTGCCCCCACCTTTTTAAAGTGAAAACATTTTTTGTTTTTTGGCTTGTCAAATTTTTTTCGTGGACGAAATACCCTTCATTTCTGGTTAAAACGTGTTTTTTTGCTTGTCAAAATTTTCCTCGGCAAAATGTACTCCCCCCCCCTTTCCAAAAAACCTGGATCCGCCCCTGCATGTAGCATTTTTACTGTATTGCGTTTCTGCTAGGAAATACCTTTTGCAAGAAAGTTATGTGAGAACTGTGCCTAAGAAGGCTTACTAATTAATAGTACGGAAACAAATCTATATATGATTATTGAAAAAAAAAAGAAATTGCAGCTTGAATGAAACATCATGTATTGCTTTAAAAATATGAGTTGCCTTTGAAATAAAATTCTGAATATCAAACTTCTCAAGGAAAGAAATGTGTTGATATTCATCATGTTTGTATAAAAAATATATATACCTATATATAAAAAAAAACAGGTCTTCACAGCACGCTGTTTAGAATTAGGTGGTTTGGATAAAATTCACCTCCACATTAATTTATTCACGGCCCTATCAGTTCTATAAAAATCCTTCCAAGCTTTACTTTGACAAATTCTTTCTAAAAAAAAAGTTAATGTCATTATTCGGTTTGTAACCATGGTAACAACCACCGAAATGCCAATAAATCGAATAAATTACATTTATTGTTGCTACTAAATTGACTTTGAAATTCGAATGGCATAATGCCAAAATACCCACGTATAAGTTATTGTTGTATGCCAAAGTGGCTGACCTAAATTCTTTGATAAAATGGTACAAAGAATCGTAATAATGCGATAGCACTGGAGATTTTTTCCCCAAATTTGAAACCCATCTCATCCTGTCATAACCCCATCCTGGGGCCAGTTTCATATATAGTGATAATTATTGTAACTTTACCAATATAACAACTTACCATGGAAAGCTTGATTGCGATTGGCTGCTGAACCCCGTCACCTCGGTAGTTGCCAATATCATGATTTGGGGCTCCCCCCCAAAAAAAAAAAAAAAAAAAAATTAACGACCAAGCAACAAGAACAGAAAGAAGGAGAGAAAAGAAAAGAGTGAAGTGTGAAAGTTGATATCATTTTCTGAACATTAGGTCAAAATATTCTGATAAAAGATGTCGAAATTTTTGCCTGATAAGCAATATCTGGCTTCCTCAAAATTGGTGGATCATTACGCCCTTGCTGCAAGTCACCATGTCATTAAAGAGGAATCTTAAAAGTTATTTTTTTTTTTTAAATATAAAAAATTCTGCTTCTGACATATCTCAGATTTTCTTCACATTTCCGTTTTATGTATTTCATACATTAATTTGAAATGCTTGTTATCTATGCTTCGTATTTATCGTATGTACCACGTTAAGATTGTTCAGCTGAGTTGTGTAATTATATCAAAGTTTTGTAACGTCTCATGTTTGTGGAAATAAAGCCAAAATGAAAATAAAGTTCTTGCCCGTTATCATCGAGCAAAGCTTAGTGTAAGTAGTTTGGTTTTTTTTTTTACATCTGGGCGCCTACCTTACTCCAAACGTGGTAATTTCGGTCATTTAAGCCTTCACTGAAATGATATTATTCATAACATGTAATCGATTTATGATGAATTTGTTTGTTTATCTATCTATTCTATTCATTTATCTAAGAACGCAGGAAAATATAAGAGAATAAAATCGTTGTGCATGTTGACTATTCAAAAAAAATAAAGTCAAATCGTTGACGCGTTATCATTGAATATTTTATTGTTATTTTTGCCATTATTTTGAAGAGACAGAAGTGCATTGTTTTGGGGAAATAATAGTAGTAGATTGAAGTTAACAAAGCAACCAATTCTGGATAAATTGATGGGTTAGTGAGTAGTGACTTTGCGGTGTTCTGGTATGTCAACATCACATTCCATTTGTACTTTTTAATAAAATTAAGGATTAATCGTAAGAATTGCTTTAATGTTATCTTTTGTAGACACAAAGTGCATTCGAGGCTCGAGTCCAAAAAGTTCGAAAGATTTTACAATAGCGTGGTCCAGTTATTGATATTTCCAATGATTTAAAATGTCTCCATTCCAAGGAATGTTCTAATATGTCTTCCAAATAGAAATTTTCGAAGAAAGTAAAAGAATGAGAGATAGACAACAGACTTTCTTAAAATGAAAATATTAATTTCAAGGTCGGTTGTTCTACGGCATTTATAGGTTGCCCCAAAAAGGAATAATAATTCAACCTATTTTTTGTTTACCTCTCCTGATAGTGCGTGGTTTGAATTTGATAATATACATGACGTCACAAAGATAATAGAGTCAAGTTAAAAGGCACAAAGATAATAGATGTTTTGCATATTTTCTGTCCAATTCTTCTCGCCCCCACCCGGTGATCAACGATGCAGAGGTGAAATAAACAAGCTAATTTCGATAAAAAGATGGATGCGAATACTTCATCAAGCATGAAGTCATTACCTAGATGGAATTCAACCAGAACCCAAATTGTTGATCTACGTTGGATTGGTGCTGCTGTTAACAAAGTGAGCTCCTACAACTTTAAAACGGGAGCTCTTGAACTTGACCGAGCTATTGGCTTGTCAGCTTTCTTGCAGTGAAGACGAACTTTTACTCCCATACGACATTGTCATGTACAGCAATCGGAGTTCGTGATTCGGCGAAAGGCAAGCTTCCAGACATTCATATCGGCTGTGATACAAGCGAATAGGTCGTCCATGTTTTGGTTGAATTTTGGCTCACATGTCTCTCTCTCTCATTTAGACTTGGTCATATTGGTGAAGACAATGAAAGATTTTGAAGCTTATCTGTAATTCTTAATCCATATTGCTAATTCATCAGTGATGATTGTTTAAGAACATTAATAAAGCTAACATACGACTTGTAAATCAGAGTTTCGTCTGCAAATATTCGTTACAGCCCAAAGTAATACTGACACTATAGCAAAGGAGTTGAACTTTAGTTTTACGATGATCCATTATTCACGATAGCTTCTACAACAACGTAACCTCTTTAATGGTCTGAGAACAGAACAAAATAAAACAATGTCTTCATCGGCGAAGAAGATTATCTCAAAGATCATGCCCAAGAGGAAATCGAGATCGAGGAACATCTCGTCAACGGCGTCATCATCAGGTGACGATGATCGACCGAGGAAGAAAAAAAGTTCACTCAGAGCGAAGGTTCAGGTGGGTTCATTTTTTTTTCAAATAAAAAATATTAAAGAGTATCTGGCGGAGTGGTGGGTGGTGTAAGTCACTTATTTACTCAAATTCATCATCGTTTTCTACTCAGGCGTTGGTCAGTTGTTCCTCACCACATGGCCTCCTATTAGGTCCATGCTCACAAGTATCGAGTCAGTGTCCATGATGACTCGATGATGAGTGTGCAAGGGGCGCCGTACGATTTTGAAAGGGGAACATGCATGACATCACAACTTGATGGCATATTATCAATATTGTACATGGTTATAAAAAAGTAAAGTGGGGCTGAACTTGTTCCGTGGCTCCTGATATGAATGTATTGTAAGATAGAAAAGAAAACAAGCTAAAGGAAACAGAAGGATAAAGATGCAGAAGTGATGAAGAGTGGGGAGTGGCCAACAAGGTGGTACTGATAAGGAGATGAACGACAATGACGAAGACAAACCAGAGAAGTTAAATGTGAATTTAAAATTCAACAAACAAATGACAGATTTTTGCACAGGATTCCCCCAACCTTACATTACTCCCGTTATATATAGTACATTAAATATCTCCTAGGTGCCAGGGTCAGGGGTTCAAACTCCCGGGGCAACATCGAGTATCGTATCCCCTTTGTTCTCATTCTCCTTGCGGTGCATGAGATTGTGTGTCTGACATGAAAAAGGGGGCACCAAGATGTCAGACGTATAATGCCCGGGAGAAAACACCCGTATAAAGAAATGTTGTTACCATAGAAACACTCTACTCAGCGAATGTTGCAAAATTCATCATACATCAGCAGTACACGTGTGGCCACGATTGTCCCGTATCAATTCTTTGTATTCCTGTTTATAATGGTTCAGAGTTGGTTTTTATCATGTCTGATGATCAATGTAAAGTTTCTATTCACAATAGCATACTAGTACCTCATAGACACTAAACTTCTATTTTAAAGTTTTATGTAATAATTCTCAGGATTAGGAAGAATAATGCCGCAAAAACGAACCCTTGTATCTCTCCTCTATCTCTCTACCCCCCCCCCCCCCTTTCTCTCTCCATCTGTCTGTTGTGGAGTCGATTTCGTTGGTGGGCAGTAGAAAATTTTATTAATTCTTTCATTCATTCATTCATTTCTTCCGTTCATTCATCCATCCATCTATTTATTCATTCATCCATGCATTCATTCATACATACATTCAATCATCATACAAATTGATATAAATCAAATACAAATTAACTGATGGGCATTATAAATATTACATAATTGGTCATTATGAGACTGATTTAAGAATAAAAATAAAATACGTAGTATCTAATAGATGTGATAGAGCTGGAGGTCAATTAAAAGTAATATGTGGATCACCATTGGAAATGAAAGAATATATCATCAAGTACTTATTCATAATATAAATGTAGGAAAGAAAGGGAAAATAGGAAGGAATGAAAAAATGGATGAGACATGTAAACATTATTTTTTTTCCATTTCAAAAGGAGGAGAAAAGCATTGATTAAGGATAAACTACAAAACATTAAATCCCTGAATGTACAATTAACAACCAACTATATAACTGTATACTAATGATCAGTCCGCAAACAGAGTGGGAGTTGACTCTTGATTTTACGAGGATTTAGAAAAGCAAAACAGCTCCGTAAACAATAAACAAACAAACAAAGGAATACCATCAATCAGTTTGCCCACAGTGAGTTAGTTATGAAAATGAATTAGCAAAAAAAAAAAAGAGTTCACCAAAGCATGACGATTGTTCTAATCAATATAGTGTTTCCATATTGCGAAACGCCTCTCACAACCATTATACCATGGAGTATATATCTCCGTGATCACATTTTGACAAGAGATAAAACAGTTCCGAATGGTTGACCATTTACATAATCGTTTATGAAGAAAATTAAATTGATTGACGGTTTAAGTGAATTCTTGTTGTTGCTTTTTTTTCATGCAGAGCTCATTGTGTGACCTAGTAAAACGGGGTTCACATTTTTAATTTAGAGGTTCCGACATTTTTTTATTGAAACCATTAATGATTCTTATCTTAATATGGTATTATATTTGTGTGCACAGTGCTTTCAGCATAACCACTTGACAGCTTTGATTATTAATAATGTCGACTGCATATTCATAATTATGTTAATATCCTCAACTTTGTCTCCACAATCAGTTTCGTTTATATTCACAAACACGACATGAACGTGCTCGAAGGGGTACCTTTGTCTGTTAATTACATGATTTTACAAGTAGAGTAAAAATATGATAAATAGACAAAACACTGATTATTAAATAAAGAATATAATTAATGGATAACAAAGTTTATGAAAATAACATTTTTTTCGGCTAAAACAACCATTGTATGCATGAATAATGTAATCAGCAATGATTATGACGTCATGTCTCCACTTTATTTTTTGTTATTACATATTGGATATTTTTGTATTGTTTCGTGTTTTTGTTTTGAACAGAATATTAGCAGATGCCAATGGTCTTCCAATATATTAAATTCAATACTGAATACATGCGTATAAAACATTTCCTGCCTGTTAAAAATGAATTAAAGCAATGATGAAGTTAAACATTAGATCAGTAGGCGATCACATTCTTACATGCTTGGCACTGACGTACAGATAGGGCCGAGGGGCACGGAACCCCCCCCCCAAAAAAAAAAAATATATATATATAATAATAATAAAAATAAATAAATAAATAATTGAATAAAAAAAAAAAAATAATAATAATAATAAAATAATAATAATAATTGAATAAATAAAAAATAATAATAATAAATAAATAAAATAAATAAATAAATGAATAAAGGAAATAACATAATAATAATAATAAGTCAAGACCAAGGGTAAATGGGAAAAAGGAGGAAAGGGAAAGAAAAAATAGAATATGATACTACATTAAGAATATTGAGTAAAAATCTATCACAAATTCAGATTTCTGTATAAAAATTGCCCAATACGCTATGTCTGGCCTCCACAATTTGTTGGCTCATTACGCCACTGAGGCTTGGAGCAAAGTGCTTGAATACTTGTAGTTGTATTTTACAAAATACAATATGAATAAGAAAGAATGAAACATCATGAAGTAACTCATTACATGTAAATGGATTTATGGTGACATGCAAAATTTTGGAATGTCATTATTCTGTTTTTCTCTATCCAATTCAGATGGATTTTTCTCTCTTTTTCTTTTTTTTTTTTTTGCTTTGCTCGTTTGATTTTGTTCAAAATAATTTATTTATCAAGACATACTTTATCCAGACTGGATAACCATTCAGTGGTACGATGAAACAAACGAATAACTTTCATTATTTCAGCAGCAAAATAAATACCATTGTATCATAACATCAACACTAATCTTTGGACAAAGAAGCTCAATGAACCGCTTAAATTGTCGGATAAAACATCAAAGGATGGAAAACAGACTAGCAGTAAGTTATTTCTCAGTGTTCCAAAGATCAGGATATAATAGTTGAAATTCCTTGGAATTAATAGTCTGTGAATAGCGGATTGATATTTAGCGTTTGCATTATTCGTGTGAAAAGAAAGATATTCTAATTTAGATTATCGTCAGCAAAGCCTGGTAAACTGTATGTCTATTAGAAAGAGGAAAATAAGTGGTTAACCCCGACTGTGGTAACACGACAAGACACTATTTTTTTCATTACGTTTAAGGGGGGTGTACCCTGACAAAAAAATTATTGTAAAAAAAGCAAAACAATATTGGTGAATGTTTGATGAAGATCCATCAAAGATTTATTTTTTTGTTTCGTGACGTCATATTCCAACAGCTAGTAGAAAATCAGTGAAATTTCATTTTCTAAAAAAAATTAAAGCAGTTTTTATTGTACCTTAAGTATATCAATAGACAAATAATTTCACAACCGCTCTTGAAATAATTTTTAGTCATCATGATCCATTGAAAACAAATATAGTTTAATAATACATAACATATGGGGCATATGCTTGCATGGCGTCACAAGTCAAAAATTGAAATTTCAAATAGCTTACTTAATCTTTCATGGATTTTCCTCAAACCTTCATCCCAATGACGGAGACAACATGACCTCATCTTCGCCTCTTTAAATTCTCAATTTTCTTGCTTTCTTTCTTAATCACACGTTATTTTTTTTTCTTGTATTTTCACTCCCCCCCCCCTGCCTTAAAAGCATCTTTATGACCTACCCTTTATGTTCTCCAGTTATTTTTTTTTGGCCTCACCTGTGCCAGGGAGGCGAAAAGAGAACCGAATCACTTTTTTTTAACAAGAGCACACCTAGTTACCAATAATGCATATAGCATTTCCATTTATTTGAAAGCAGGATGAAAGAGCATTGTAGATAAAATTCCTTGCTCACGGGCAAAGGTGTCGCGGCCGGGAATCGAACCCCGGACTTTCTATGTATAGCCAGGCCCCTTAGACCACTCGGCCACGGCACATGCCTAAAAACACATGACCAACAGCTCTCGATGTAACTGATTGGGGGTGGTGGACAGCTACCCCGGGATTTTACCCTAGTCCAATCTGAATTCTATCAATTTTGTATTTCTTTTAGAACGTGAAACCTAAGCTGAACCCTCTTTTCCGAAAGAAGAGATCAAACATCAATGTGAGGAACTCCCAGGGTCTCACTCCACTTCATCAAGCTGTGATCAATGGCAACGTAGAGGGTGTCAGAGAACTTTAACAAGAGCACACCTAGTTACCAATAATGCATATAGCATTTCCATTTATTTGAAAGCAGGATGAAAGAGCATTGTAGATAAAATTCCTTGCTCACGGGCAAAGGTGTCGCGGCCGGGAATCGAACCCCGGACTTTCTATGTATAGCCAGGCCCCTTAGACCACTCGGCCACGGCACATGCATAAAAACACATGACCAACAGCTCTCGATGTAACTGATTGGGGGTGGTGGACAGCTACCCCGGGGTTTAACCCTAGTCCAATCTGAATTCTATCAATTTTGTATTTCTTTTAGAACGTGAAACCTAAGCTGAACCCTCCTTTCCGAAAGAAGAGATCAAACATCAATGTGAGGAACTCCCAGGGTCTCACTCCACTTCATCAAGCTGTGATCAATGGCAACGTAGAGGGTGTCAGAGAACTTTAACAAGAGCACACCTAGTTACCAATAATGCATATAGCATTTCCATTTATTTGAAAGCAGGATGAAAGAGCATTGTAGATAAAATTCCTTGCTCACGGGCAAAGGTGTCGCGGCCGGGAATCGAACCCCGGACTTTCTATGTATAGCCAGGCCCCTTAGACCACTCGGCCACGGCACATGCATAAAAACACATGACCAACAGCTCTCGATGTAACTGATTGGGGGTGGTGGACAGCTACCCCGGGGTTTAACCCTAGTCCAATCTGAATTCTATCAATTTTGTATTTCTTTTAGAACGTGAAACCTAAGCTGAACCCTCTTTTCCGAAAGAAGAGATCAAACATCAATGTGAGGAACTCCCAGGGTCTCACTCCACTTCATCAAGCTGTGATCAATGGCAACGTAGAGGGTGTCAGAGAACTTTAACAAGAGCACACCTAGTTACCAATAATGCATATAGCATTTCCATTTATTTGAAAGCAGGATGAAAGAGCATTGTAGATAAAATTCCTTGCTCACGGGCAAAGGTGTCGCGGCCGGGAATCGAACCCCGGACTTTCTATGTATAGCCAGGCCCCTTAGACCACTCGGCCACGGCACATGCATAAAAACACATGACCAACAGCTCTCGATGTAACTGATTGGGGGTGGTGGACAGCTACCCCGGGGTTTAACCCTAGTCCAATCTGAATTCTATCAATTTTGTATTTCTTTTAGAACGTGAAACCTAAGCTGAACCCTCCTTTCCGAAAGAAGAGATCAAACATCAATGTGAGGAACTCCCAGGGTCTCACTCCACTTCATCAAGCTGTGATTAATGGCAACGTAGAGGGTGTCAGAGAACTTCTCTCCAGAAAAGACATCGACATAAATGTAAGAAAGCATGATACATTACTACCAATCTCATCCTTTTCATTCATATAAACATTTATTTTATTCCATTTTCACACAACTTCAAACAAAATCCATTCATAATGAAAATTATATAAATATTTACCAGGTTTCTTGACAGAAGAAGGCGTAAATACCAAGAAGCAAAATATTGTGCATGATGGGTTACATCTGCAACACATCTGCAATACGATTGCAATATTACAAACAGAGTAAGGGTTTCTAATGATGTGAATCACTTTGGGTTTTTAATCAAGGCATGCATCATAAGTCACCCATTTCGTTCATTACTAGAAAGGGATTATGAAGATATATTTTAGTTGAGATCCAACTCTCAAACTCCAGTAGTTCCAGGTTTTTAGCCGTTTGTCTGACCCAGATCCTTAATTTCTTATTACATAAGCGAAATTTTGAAGTCCATTGTGTGTTTTAAAGGTTATCATATTTTAATTGAGATATTAAAAACCACTTGGGGAAAAGATACCAAATAAAGAAAACATAATGTAAACTGATACTTTCTTTATTAAGGTTTTTTTTTTAATGTGCAATGTGTTTTCACTAGCACTTTATCAGAAGATGCTTATGACATCAATAATACAATTCAGATTTCCATTTGTGCGTAACGTTCTTGCAAATATCGTATGGCTTTGGATGAACTATTTTCATCCGTAATCGATCACCTAATCATGCTTATACAGGCCGAAGATCGTCGCCATCGGACGCCCCTGATCATCGCTTGCGAGAACAACCAGACTGACATCGCCCTCAAGCTCATCAAGCACAAGGCGGATCTGACAGTTTGGGACGAGAACTTCGACACACCCCTCCACATCGCTCTGAGAAAAGGAAACAGAATCGTCGCAGATAGGATGATTGATAGAGCTAAGGCTAAAGGACATCTGATAGAGGTGAGATCAGTGGGCAAGAATAGACCTTCGTGTTCTTTTTTACCTAAATCATCTTCTATATTCATATCTCACTCTAATTCATTAGACCATAAGATTATTTTTAAGTGTGGAGAAGGTATTTTCAGATATTCTGTTGAAGTGGAATCTGGCAATGTGTTTAATGTCACTGAACATTGAGGAATCCAAGATGCATTGTTTGTTTCATATTTATTTGTGACTTTGCAATAAAATCAATGATATACGGCATGTAATTATAAATATTCTCCCATTCCTATTCTCTCTACCTCCCAAGTCCCCGCCCCCTTCTCTCTCTCTCGCCCCCTCTCCCCCTCCCTCTCTTTATTGCTCTCTCCCCCTCCCTCTCTTTATTGCTCTCTCCCTCCTTATGTCTCTTTTTTCTCTCTCTCCGTAGTTGGTGACCGAGCCTAATTGGAACTGGGTAGCTCCCATTCACGAAGCTGCAAGAGTGGGCCATACAGACCTCATCAGGAAATGTCTTGATGAACGTGAGTGATCTAACGAGTCTGTCACTCTCGAACTGAAAACATATCATAAAACATAAATTGGATCTACATTCCAAGTTTTTAATTACGTATGCGTATTAATCCATGTGTGCTATGAGAAATAAGATGATGATATTGATGATGATGATGATGATGATGACGAAGATTATGATGATGATGATGGTTGTGGTGGTGATGAATTTCTGTTACATGTTAATAGTCTAAAAGCATATCAATTCATGTTTTCATTTTATATAAGCTCGTAAAGTAGAAACACACGATGAGATCGAGAAACACTACTTTGGAAATGGAGCCCACGATGACCGCGACAATGTGCTCGACCTCCGCGGTGAGAACGATGATTCTCTTCTCCATATCGCTTCTTCGAACGGGCACGTTGATCTAGTGGAGCTCCTGGTCCAAAGAGGTGCGAAAATAGACAGTTCAAATTGGGATCTTCGTACACCATTGCATCTATCGTGCATTGCCAATCAAAGAGCCGTCGTGGAATACCTAGTGGAAAAGTGAGGACGACGAAAGATTGATATGATTTTTTTTTTAATTACTGAGCATTGTTATTTACTGTATTCGCCAGGGATAAACAGAAAAAAAAATTCTTGTCCTTTTTTCTGTTTTATGTAAGCTTTTTATGTATTTTTAAGAGTATGTGTTACAGGAAAAACGAGATTATTACAAACTTATTCAATTCTACATCAACGATATTATAAAATTATTAGCAAAAAAGACATCACAGTATGATAATATTGATAACTATGCCGGAGCAAGCTAGTAATTATAAGAAACCTATCAAAGGCTAACAAGTTTTTTCTTAGGAATATTACAGAATATTTTGTTGAAATATATGGTGTATCTGAACGTTTCAATTTGAAAACAATAACTTCTATAAATGTTTTTTTTGCATTACCAGGAAGGCTAACCTTGAAAAGACCGACGTCGACTACCATACCCCTCTCCACTTGGCAGCAAATGCAGAGAGTTTTGACGTCATCATCGCTCTTCTAGACCGCTATTACAACAGTAAAGGCTTAACAAAATCGTCCACCAAAGACAACCACGACACGGTGACCATTGTCAGTGAGGGTGGAAAGTCATCGACTGGGTTTGCAGATGGGAACGAACTCAATGTCATCGAGGAAGAGGACGATGTGACTGTGATTGATGGCGGGCATGATGACCGAGAAGACGAAAGAGACGGAATCGATGGATCGCTTATGGATATCACTGATCAAGCAAACGACGACGTCAATGGAGACAGCAGTACAGTTCAGGGAGGGATCGACAAAGACGAATCAATGGCAGCAGACGAAATGGTAGATGATGTCGAAGAAAACCAAGGTATTGATGTCGACGAAGATGGTGGAGTCGATCCCGTGGTTGAGCAGCATGAGCCCACCACGCCTGACGTGGTGGATGATAAGACCAGCATTGCTACATTCAACGTCGAACAAGTCCCTGAACCGGTTGCCCAACCAATCAGCGAAGAGAAGGAGGAATCATTGGCTGAATTTATTGAATGGGTGGTTATTGAAGACAGAGCCAAAGTATTGAAGGTATAAATAGACAGGAAAATTATATGTTGAGATGGGAGGAGGAGGAGGAGGAGGGAGGAAGAAGAAGAAGAAGAAGAAGAAGAAGAAGAAGAAGGAAGAGCAGAAGAAGAAGAAGGAAGAGCAGAAGAAGAAGAAGGAAGAGGAGAAGAAGAAGAAGAATGAAGAGGAGTAGAAGAAGAAGAGGGAAGAGGAGAAGAAGAAGAAGAAGAAGGAGGAGGAGTAGGAGAAGAAGAAGGAGGAGGAGGAGAAGGACAAGGAGGAGGAGGAGAAGAAGGAAGAGGAGGAGAAGAAGAAGAAGAAGAAGATGAAGAAAAAGAAGAAGAAGAAGAAGTAATTTATAAAATCGGGGGAATGGTACACACAAAAAATACGTATAACGTAGAAGAAAGATTTATTGGATTAAAACTTAGTCTTTAGAGTCACTCTACTCATTCTCACACTATGTTTTTATTTTACAGCTTCTTTTGAGGTACAAGTCGAAGCTAAATGACGTCAGTGATGACGATATCAAGAAGTACATGAGACATGCTGCAATGAATGGACATACTGAGTAAGAGCTTTTTAAGTATTTACAAGGTTGAAACTTCTGTAAATCCGAAAGGAGGCCTTTATTATGTACATGAACAATGAACTATTTCAATGTGAAATGAATAATTGATTATATTGAATATCACACTTTGGTAACTTTGGAGTGATCAGAGCTCACTATGGTCTTTAAACACTGTCAAAGAAAGTAAAAAATGCACATCCTATTAAACTGATCGTTGATATTCTTCAATAAAAAGTTAATATTGATCATTAACTAGGAAACGTCATCTGTTTTATTTGGTTAAATCCAACCAGTTACGTCAATGCCTAATTCAGATTCATTAATTTATTGTCCTCAATGGAAATTCACTCTGTTGGCCTTACAAAATATACATACATTATTTACATAGATTATACTGCACAACAATTCAATTAATATACATTTATATAAACACCATAGATATTCGCATAAATAAACAAACAAACAAATAATTAATTAAATCATTATCCGTATTATTACACAAAATCGAGGACGCTCGGGGTTTTGATTCGCTGGAAACCAGAGGTTGTCGATTTCTACGACGATGACGGAAAGACACCGCTCCATCACGCCGCTGAGCACGGCCACGATGGCGTGGTCCAGGAGCTTACCAAAGCTAGCGCATCGGTAAATGCCACAACCATTGACCCCGTCAAAGTGGGTTACAACAACCACATCAATGCCGACGATGTCACGGATAATACCAGGTGACTTTAACATCAATGATATCACGTTGAAATATTTTGTGGAATGTAAAAGCCGCCCTGAAAAAAAAATATATTAATAAGATCAGTAGTCTTTTCAAAGGCTCATAATACTCACCAAATTATTTTTCTTATCACAAAATTTTACTTTTCTTTTCTTACATTTTTTAACGTTCTCTCAAAGTTTACCTTGTCTCTCGTTCTCTTTTCCTCTCCCTTTTACCTTGTCATTCCTTCGCCTTTCTTCTCTTGTTTCTCACCCCCCACGTTTAAACTCTCGGTTTTGTCACTAAGCCTCTTTATCACTTTCCATCTTTTTCCCCTTTGTCAATCCTTGCCTGTCTTTACGTCTAATTCTTTCATTCTCAATACTTTTTTATCGATGATTAATAATACTGAGCTTTATTCGTCACTTCATTTTTTTTATTTCATGTATAATTCATACCATTTAGATCCAGCAAGATGGCACATGAAAGAACAGCTCTTCATTTGGCTGCCATGAACGGATTCACCGAGCCAGTTCGATCGCTGATCAAGGCTGGGGCCGATATCAATTTTCCCGACAAACATGGGGTAAGCTAAGACTTGGCCCTAACAATGCTCCTACACACATCCATGTTTTTTTTTTTTAGTTAATTGATGTTAATGTTAAGATGAAGCATAGATTTCATTTTAAAAAACTGGAACCTTCACTGTGGATATATAACAATTTCTAATTGAATTATTTCAAAGAAAATAATTCAAATTTATATCAAACGACGGTATTTTCATTTCGCTTCTTATGATTGTCGATGAATTGTCATTCCTTTTTTCTCTCCTTCTTTTTTCTTTCTTTAACTTTTTTGACGCAACCGATTCCAGGTCACCCCGCTCCATTTGGCGTGTATTGGCGGTCATCTTGATGCCTTAAAACAACTCGTCGAACATGATGTCGACCTGTTGAGTCGTGATCATCGAGGTCGAAATAGTATGGAATACGCCACTGATGGTGGAAATGAGTACGTCCATTCTGAATACCTTAAGTCGATATTTCGCTTTAAAAAACAAACTTAAATTTCCTGTTCCTACTTTGTAACCCATGTGTTTTAGCACTAATTTCAAATATATTTAACCAGAGTAGCCCACTCAGCAATAAACTGACCCCCGTGGGGATTTATTATTGTTCTTACCCCTCTCCCTTTATTTCTAACTCCCAATTTATCCTCATGTATCAACATTTTTGTCATTCCTATTCCCTGTCATCAGTATTTTCTAAAACCGTTTCCGTCTTATGATGACTTAAAATAAATCATCTCATTTTGTTTTTGTTTTCTAAGCTTACATTGCAATTACACCGTCTATGATTTATATAAAGTTATCTGTTCTCACTCCTCTTTTCTACCACTCTCTTAATTTGTCGCAAGTGTCTTCTGACATTAACTTTTCCTCACCCTATAACTTGTTGGTATTATGATTTCGTCACCCCTAGATTCGTCATCTCTATTCGTCACCCCTATGTTGGTAATCCCTTTTTCGTCACCCCTGTGTTGGTCATCCCCATTCGTCACCCCTATATTGGTCATCCCTTTTTTGTCACCCCTATGTTGGCAATCCCTTTTCGTCAACCCTAAGTTGGTCATCCATTTTTCATCATCCCTGTGTTGGTCACCCCTTTTCGTCACCCCAACGTTGGTCATCCCTTTTCGTCACCCTTATTTTGGTCATCCCTTTTTCGTCTCCCCTATGTTGGTCACCCCTAGTCGCCACCCCTATGTTGGTCACCCCTTTTCTTCACCCCTGTGTTGGTTATCCCTTTTTCGTCACCCCTATGTTGGTCACCCTTTTTCGTCACCCCTATTTTGGTCACCCCTATTCGCCACCCCTACGTTGGTCACCCCTTTTCTTCACCCCTGTTTTGGTCATCCCTTTTTCGTCACCCATATGTTGGTCAACCCTTTTTTGTCACCCCTATGTTGGCGATCCAAATTCATCACCCCTATGTTGGCCATCCCGATTCGTCACCCGTATGTTGGCCATTCCTATTTGTCACCCCTTCTTTGTCATCCCTTATTCATCAACCCTATTTTCGTCATCTTATTTTGTCACCCATATGTTGGTCATCCCTTTTTCGTCACCCTATGTTTGTCATCCTTTGTCATCATCTCTTTTCGTCACTTCTTTGTATTTTATCACTTTTCGTCACCCCTATGTTAGTCATCCCTTTTCGTCACCCGTATGTTGGCCATCCCTATTCGTCACCGCTATGTTGGTCATCACTTTTCGTCAACCCCATGTTCGCAATCCTATTTCGTCACCCATATGTTGGTCATCGCTTTTTCGTCACCCCTTTTCGTCACCCCTTTGTAAGTTATCACTTTTCGTCACTCCTATGTTTGGCCATCTCTTTTCATCACCCTAAGTTGGTCATCCCTTTTTCGTCACCCCTTTCCGTCACCCCAATGTTGGTCACCCCTTTTCTTCACCCCTGTGTTGGTCATCCCTTTTTCGTCACCCCTATGTTGGTCACCCTTTTTCGTCACCCCTATTTTGGTCACCCCTATTCGCCGCCCCTACGTTGGTCACCCTTTTCTTCACCCCTGTTTTGGTCATCCCTTTTTCGTCACACATATGTTGGTCAACCCGTTTTTGTCACCCCTACGTTGGCGATCCAACTTCATCACCCCTATGTTGGCCATCCCGATTCGTCACCCGTATGTTGGCCATTCCTATTTGTCACCCCTTCTTTGTCATCCCTTATTCATCAACCCTATTTTCGTCATCTTATTTTGTCACCCATATGTTGGTCATCCCTTTTTCGTCACCCTAAGTTGGTCATCCCTTTTTCGTCACCCCTAGTCGCCACCCCTATGTTGGTCACCCCTTTTCTTCACCCCTGTGTTGGTCATCCCTTTTTCGTCACCCCTATGTTGGTCACCCTTTTTGGTCACCCCTATTTTGGTCACCCCTATTCGCCACCCCTACGTTGGTCACCCCTTTTCTTCACCCCTGTTTTGGTCATCCCTTTTTCGTCACCCATATGTTGGTCAACCCTTTTTTGTCACCCCTATGTTGGCGATCCAAATTCATCACCCCTATGTTGGCCATCCCGATTCGTCACCCGTATGTTGGCCATTCCTATTTGTCACCCCTTCTTTGTCATCCCTTATTCATCAACCCTATTTTCGTCATCTTATTTTGTCACCCATATGTTGGTCATCCCTTTTTCGTCACCCTATGTTTGTCATCTTTTTTCATCATCCCTTTTCGTCACTTCTTTGTATTTTATCACTTTTCGTCACCCCTATGTTAGTCATCCCTTTTCGTCACCCGTATGTTGGCCATCCCTATTCGTCACCGCTATGTTGGTCATCACTTTTCGTCAACCCCATGTTCGCAATCCTATTTCGTCACCCATATGTTGGTCATCCCTTTTTCGTCACCCCTTTTCGTCACCCCTTTGTAAGTTATCACTTTTCGTCACTCCTATGTTTGGCCATCTCTTTTCATCACCCTAAGTTGGTCATCCCTTTTTCGTCACCCCTTTCCGTCACCCCAATGTTGGTCATCCCTTTTCGGCACCCTTATGGTGATGAAAAAGGGATGACCAAAATAGGGGTGGCGAAAAGGGATGGCCAACATAGGGGTGGCGAAATATGTTGGTCACCCCTTTTCTTCACCCCTGTGATGGTCATCCCTTTTCGTCACCCCTATGTTGGTCATCCCTATTCGTCACCCCTATGTTGGCCATCCCTATTCGTCACCCGTATGTTGGCCATCCCTATTTGTCACCCCTTGCTTCGTCATCCCTTATTTATCATCCCTGTTTTCGTCATCTTATTTCGTCACCCATATGTTGGTCATCCCTTTTTCGTCACCCCTATGTTGGCCATCCATTTCCATCACCCCTATGTTGGCCATCCCTATTCGTCACCCCTATGTTTGCCATCCCTTTTTGTCACCCTAATTTTCTTATGCCATATGGTTTGCCATCCCCATTTTCGTCACATTTGTTCTGACATCGTAATTTTTCATCCACTTTTTCATCACCCAATTGATCAGTTTGTCCGGTCCCCCCCCCCCCCCCCTCCTTCGTCAGTCAGTTATCATGTTTTATTACAAGTCATTCCGGTCCTCTTCACCACCATTGCCGATAAACCATATGGTTTGCCATCCCACCTTTCGTGAAATTTATTCTGAAGCTGTTATTAGTCAGTCAGTCTATGTTGTCCACCCCGTTACGCCATAAGGGTAGTCACTCTCTTTCTCTTCACCCATTTACTGGTTTGACATCCCTTTAGTCATCTGTTTATTTTGATGCCAAATTGGTTTCATATCCCCTCCTATTCGTCACATTTTTCTGCCTTCCAGCTTTCCATCATCCAGTTTTTCGTCACCCTATTTTTCCCGTCAAATTATCTCCGTTCCCGCTACCACTGTTATAACCCTCTCAAAATGAATCAGTACTTCTTTTTTTACCTTTTATAAGTCTACATACCTCGTTAATCCATAGATTAATCACCAAAATATAGGTTTTAAGATACTTAAATACTTAAATGGGAATCGTAAATTTCATATTCTAACCTCCTGCCTTCATTGTTTTGTAGATTGTGCTTAGTTTTGTTTAAAGCAGAACTTATGTAATCTACGCTGATGTGTGTTTCGAGAGCAAGTCAGTGGGTTCATAATTTTTCGATGATACTAAAAACATTAAGAGAATTAATCATTGAATATGGTCACCCGCATTTCCGCTCGAATATAATCATTCATAGCTGGTTTACTTATACCGCGTTTCCGTTTGTGTTAAAGGAACGTAGCATACTATTTGCTAAGTCATCGCGACTGGAAACAGATAATGTCATCAAGCTCGTGGGATGAGTATCATAAAGACAGGTCAACCCCAATGAAGAAACTCATCGAGAAAATGCCAGGTAAGAAAACATGACACCATTCATGGGTGGTGGCTCGAGGAAGCAGGGGACGAACGCTCCCTTCGACTTTTAGGTAGTGGTAAATGAAGAGACAACATGGCGAAAGAGGGAGAAAAGTAGAGGGTTAGAAGAGAGGAAAGAAATAAAGTTATGAGACATGAAAGAACATGTCAGATGCCAGATCTCACAACTTTCCTTCCTTGAGTTTGATTGACTGAGAATAACAGTGTCTATGGTAAAAACGAAACATGGTTGGATGAAACATCTGACAAGTCCTTTCAAGAAATGCCCTTCCCCACGGGTACCGTAAGTGGACCATCACAAGAATTATGTCGATTTCTTTTTGTCGACAGAATGAAAGAAGTAATAAAAAGTCATTATTCTTAACTGAATTAAAATGTTTGGAAATACTGTGATTAGGAAAAGTTCGAGATTACTCTCCCATCATGTTTATTTTAAAGATTCTCCATCTTATTCATCATTTATCTTTTCAGATGTAGCTCAAGCTGTAATGGACAAGTGTATTGAAGTCTCTCCATATGCTGACCGTAAAGATGAAGAATTCTGGATTGAATTTTACTACGAATTCATGGAGGACTCGTTCTCACTCTGGGGAAATAACAGTGAGTGATCATCACTATTCCCCTCCCCTCCCTCTCCCTCTTCCCCTCCCTTTCCCCTCTCCCCTCCCTCTATCCCCCCTCTCACTAATGCTCTGTCTCTCTCACACTCTCTCTTTTGTTCTCTCTTTATCTAGCTATCTATCTATCAAATATCTATACATCGATATGTATTTCAATCTCTTTCTATCGTTTCAATTTGTTATGTTATCAATGTTTATTAATGTTGGATTTCACAATCTAATATGCACTGAAAATGGTAAGCAGACACTAAATTATCTGTCCATCCGGATTCGATATCGTTACAGAGCTATGATTCGTTAAATTTCTATTTCATTTCCCCCATATATTTCTTATCTCTTCCTGACAGATAAAAATATGCCTAACACAAACAACAATAACGACAGCATAGAGGACGAAACACCATTAACCGAAACACAATCTACGCCCGCCAACGTTGAGACAGACACCCTGCAAGAGGGTGAAACACAGGAGGAAGACGGCGAAACACAACATGGTGAATCAGAGCATGGCGATAACCAAGTCATCGACGAAAATCAAGCTGATGATGACGAAGGTGCTGTTGAGAAGGAGACGTCATTCACCGACCAGCCGGATGACAGTGGTAAGATCAACGGCGGATTAAATGTTGATGAAGGCGACATCGAAGCTCAGAAGCCAGAGGGCATAGGCAGCTACAAAGAGTTACATGATGAACAAGAAGAAGTTCCGATAATGACGGCGTACGACGATGACGGTCATTTGAGAGCCAAAATGAGACCTTATTCAAGTAGCTCTGCAAGGATGGTGAAAAATCATCCCCTGATTGCCATGGTAAGTAACACTTACATGTATAAGATGCCTTCTTAAATATATAATAGATGTATCTTTGCGGATCTTTATTTTGGATTTACTTTTTATTTCATGTAGCACGCTAAGAATTACGATACGTGTATGGAAAAACATAACTTTGACTCAAGTTAAAACCCATATCTTTCTATACATTCTATAAACCACCAGTATATCCATTACTTGTATTCTTAAAGACGGGTCTTTCATGGTCGTTACTTACAGTTGACTTGTTTCATTTTAGGTGAAATCAGAGCGAACCGACCTCCTCACCCATCCCCTAGTCGTCAGCCTTCTGAACCATAAATGGTCTACCCTCGGTCGCTACGTCTTCTGGCCGTCACTCATCATCTACTTCATCTTCCTGGTGATGCTAACTGGTTACGTGACGGCGGTTGCACCGCAGTACTATGCCGACGTTGCCAACGGGACGGATCTCGAGTGGTTCGGTGACGGCGAGCAGCGCTGGATCGACGGTATTCCGCAGGACACTCTGGTTGTTTTTGCGGTCAGTGGTCACTGGGTCATACTGGTCTTGGTAGTATTACATCTCCTGTGTGAGGTAAAGAATCAACAAGAAAATGTGATGTTATTATGTATTTACGAACCTATCTCTCCGCACCGCTCACACTAAGTTGCCCATTCATATCACCATTACAGGGTATTAATATCAAAACATTTGCTCTCTAACAGATATGAAATCGTACTTTGCAATCGCTAGGTGTGAATATTTTGGGGTCCCGGAAGCAGCTTTTGCAGCTTTCCATTATGATGATTTTGTTCATAGCTACTTTATCTTAATATGTCGCGCTATGAGTTCCATCTCATTTCTCTGTAAGTATCAATCGATTATTATTACAGGAAAATATTACCATGATGATAACAATTATAAATCCATTTCATTTTAATCCTCTCTGTAGCTTATTCTTCTGGTGATCCAGAGACTGTCCTATTTCCGATTCCGGAAGCTTGTTGAATGGTCCGTGTATATCTTGGCTATTCTATTCGTCATACCTTTCGCTGGACAGAGTGAATATCAACCAAGTATCTCACTGCGTATGGTAAGATCCCTCCCAATGATACTATAAAACTGAAGTCTTCGGCAAAAGGGAATCTGTTCGATACTTCCTGTTTTTATGTGTTTTCATGGGCTTATACGTAAATTGTAATATATCATTCGCATATTTTTCAGATGGTAAAGAAATTGTATTTTGCAGCAAGTCTGTGTTGAAGCCCCACTACGTAATTGCATACTGCTAGTTCTTCGCTCCCAATGATTCATTAGACAGGAATCGACCTGTATCTGGGTCCCGTTGCATAAAAGTTACTGTTATGGTAACTTTGCCATCCATTGGTAGCTACCATGGTAACGCTGATCACCAACCAATCAAAATCAAGGATTCCTTTCAAGTTACCATTAGATGGCAAAGTTGATCAAAATGGTAACTTTTATGCAGCGGGGCCCTGGTGTAATTTTGGGGAAAATCGAATGATTATTCTAAACGCAGGGGGTTCGTTTACGCAGCAAAGCGTTCAGAATGGAAGTATGAGCTTTTAATTGCTTGGGATTAAGTGTTCTTCTTTATTTTGATAACTAGAGTACCGAAGTGATGACGTCAGTTACCATGGTTTCATGGCGGCCTGGTTCTAAACAAATGAACCCGCCGAATATAAGCGTGTGTTTCTCATACATATCATCGGAGAAAATGGCTGCTATCGGATCCCTCCCAATGATACTATAAAACTGAAGTCTTCGGCAATACCCAAGCATGGTTAAGAAAATATCAAATTTGGAGAATGAAAACTCACAAATAACGTGCTTTTTATGTGTAAGTGGGAAACTGTTCGATACTGCCTGTTTCCATGAGCTTATACGTAAATTGTAATGCATCATTCGCATATTTTTCAGATGGTAAAGAAATTGTGATTGCATACTGCTATTTCTTCGCTCCCAATGTTTCATTAGACAGGAATCGACCTGTATCTGGGTCCCGTTGCATAAACGTTACTGTTATGGTAACTTTGCCATCCAATGGTAGCTACCATGGTAACGCTGATCACCAACCAATCAAAATCAAGGATTCCTCTCAAGTTACCATTAAATGGCAAAGTTTATCATAATGGTAACTATTATGCAGCGGGCCCTGGTGTAATTTTGGGGAAAATCGAATGATTATTCTAAACGCAGGGGGTTCGTTTACGCAGCAAAGCGTCCAGAATGGAAGCATGAGCTTTTAATTGCTTGGGATTAAATGTTCTTCTTTATTTTGGTAACTAGAGTACCAAAGTGATGACGTCAGTTGCCATGGTGTCATGGCGGCCTGGTTCTAAACAAATGAACCCGCCGAATATAAGCGTGTGTTTCTCATACATATCATCGGAGAAAATGGCTGCTATCGGAATTTGAACGCTTGCAACCTATTTTTCAGACGAGCCAAAGTCATACAAATGTGTACAGACGATCGTCAGGTGCGACTCTGTTTAGAACCAGCCCGCCATGACACCATGGCAACTGACGTCACATTTCGGTACTGTATAAATGATAGCTTTTTAAACTTATGGATTCCCAGTTTCTGAATAAAATCTATCTCCATTGACATGTTGACACAGGGATGGCAGTGGCAGTGTGGTTCAGTAGCAGTATGCCTTGCATGGATCAACTTCATTATGTTCCTCAGACGATTCTCATTCATTGGTCTTTATGTCCTCATGTTCATGGGTAAGTTTAGTTACCATGGTAACCTTGAATTACAATCGTCATCAGGATATATGTGTACTTTAGGTGACTAAGGAACCTATAAGATAACCATCAACAGCACTTATTGTATATGTAGTTGCTGCTGAAAATGTGATATTAGTCATGATTTCACTGCATATGTATACTTTGCAACCGCAGGGCACATTCTCAAAATAATGTTAAATTGTTTCTCTCAACCTTTTCCTTCCTTTTCTGACTTTTCGATCCAACAGATATTCTTCGAAGCTTCTTAAAATTCATCTTGGTTTTGTTCTGTTTTCTGATGGCCTTTGCCCTTGCTTTCTACATGTTGCTCCTTAATCAGGTAATAAGACATTCAGTTTTATTGAATTCATTCATATTAAAACATAAAATAGATTGATAAACACACTTACACAACGAGGTCATACTTTTAAATTAAGAATGTTAACGTTTTCGACTGAAAGAACAGGAAGTTACCATGTGTTCTTTTAAACAATGTACTATCATATTCTTTTCAAAGATGTAGTCAAATGAATTCACATAGGCCAAATCAGTAAGGGTTTACGTTGTTATTTTTGTAATGACAGTGAAAAATACAGAAACGTGGATCAAACCAATATCTTTTCAATATTGTCGCCAATATAATCTTTTCGTAAAAACCCTAAAGATGGGTAGAATTTTCGAAAGAAATGGCTCTCAAAGGTTGATACAAATGAGTCTTCGGACTTGGAACCACATGGCCCGGGGTTCAAATCACACCGGGGCACTCGGCTTTTATCTACATTTACCATTTTCGCGATCAACATGATCAAGGTGTAGTACATGTGTGCCGGGGGAAGAAATTCATTGAATGCTCGAGCTCGAACCAAACATTGGTAACCTTAATAAAGCCGCCAGAGCAATAGCTTGCAGCGATTGTAAACATTGTATTAGGCGCTATATAAATGTTTCATGTTATTGTTATTGTCATCATTGTTTTCAGAGAATGCATATTTCTGACATATCTTACTCTTACACTCCTCCCCTATACAGCCTCAATTCAACCGCATTGAGCAATCCCTAGTGAAGACCATGGCCATGATGTTAGGTGACTTTGACTTCGTTGGGATCTTCCACAGACAGAACTACCTAGGAACGGAGAATACTCTGGATGTTGACGAAGATGACTTCTTCCTGACATCCGTCTTCTACAAGGCCATCACTTACGTCATGTTTGCTGTCTTTGTTGCAGTGATGTCGATCGTCGTCGTCAATCTTTTGGTATGTTGCCTTTTATATGCTTGAATCTTTGGCGATTCTAAAAACATGTATAGTGAAATATATTATCAGTGCATCGCCCTTTTTAGGGGGTCTGAAGACCACCGCAAGTTCGCACCCTCCCCCCCCCCGAATATTCAGCGTCATTATCGATTTCATTGTAATACTTGTGGTCGATTAAACTCTTGCCATCACCCTTTCGAAAATACATCGCATCCATGTCCGCACCTCATTTTGCCCCTGATTACACCATTAATATACTTTAATTACTGTTGTACCCGGAATATGTTCAGCATTTCTCTATTTTTCCCCCTTTTTAAGTGAATACAATACATCTGTTCTAAGTATATCTTGTCAACGTGTTTGAAGCAATATTTAAAAAACATTGGTATTATATTTGAATTATCATGACAAATCATTGATGGTTGTACAGCCTCATTTATTATTATTGTTATTATTCCTACTTTTTGGTGTTTTTCATGGAAAATATAATTAATATCGACTTCTGATTAATTTGAATGATTCTGATAAGCTTTTGTTATCATTGTCTCGTACAGATTGGTTTAGCTGTCTATGACGTACACGAGATCAGACGGAAGGCCAAGTACCATCGTCTTGCCATGCGAGTAGGTCAAATATTAATCATAGATTTTTATTTCGTATGTACTATAATTATTATCGATATATTCATCTTGTCACTTGAATTCGATTCTTTTGACGTTTCCTGATAAGGAATTAAGGTGATTGGTTTTAGTGGTGGATCCAGGATTCACAATGCAGGGGCATGATTTATAAAGAAAACTTTAACAATCGAAATCCCCCGCCCCCACTCCCCCAAAAACACTTTCATGGTGCATTTTCCTGTCGTTTCTTTTATAACAAGTGCCCCACCAAAAAAAAGGATAAATGAATAAACGGATAAATAAATGAATAATTAAATAAATGAATGAATAAATGAATAGATAAATAGATAAATAAATAAATAGATAAATAAATAAATAAATAAACAAATAAATAAATAATTTGTCTGGTTTCAGCCGGGCCACTTTTCCAATATGCCCCTCTCCCTCCCTAGATCAGTCACTCGATTAATGGATAATAAAGTTTGAAGGGAAATACCCTAATTTCGTATTCATCACGCATTGTTTGACTGCAGTGAACTATTTTAAACATTCCCTTTATTTTCATAATGAATCAGGTGGAGACTATCATGGAGGTCCAGCAGTATCTTCCGGTCTGTATCTGGAGGCGGGTGATGCGATCCAAGAAGCGGTATTACCCTAACAACGGATGCTGCCCGAGGGTGAGGCGTGGGTGCAGAGTGATGACGGGGGACAGGAGGGTAGTCAAAGACGCGATCTTGGTCTCCGAGAGGACTGCTGCAGAGGTGAGGCAGTTATGGGGGAAGGTTGGAATTATGACATAAAAAAGCAAAATAATGATTAATGTTGATAACAATGGGAATAATCGAGATAATTACACATGGAGCGCTTTACCATTTTTTTTTACTATTTTTGTTAATGGTTGAGGTGGTGCTTGTGGTGATGGTGCTTGTTAATTTCAGGGGAGCGTTTCATCAACGTTTATGTCCGACAAGTTGTCAGATCTGACAACTTTCTTTGATTTTGATTGGCTGAAGAGTGCAGTTCCTATGGTAACTGTCGAATAAAACTTCAGACAAGTCCATTTATGAAACGCACCCCAGGAATGGATCTTGGATCTACCATAATAAAGGGGGTGATATTGCCAAAGCTCACTACTCTTTAGGCCACTTTCCCGTCGAAAAAAAAAACGTTCGGACAAGGACGAACAATATTATGCCTTTCGAAAAGGCCTTCCAAAAGGAGGCATGCAGTCTTTTTTACCCCTCCCCTGGAAGCGCTCCTGATAACGGTCGTATGATAATATTGATTGTGGAGGCGATGATGATGATAATGATGACTACGAAGAGGGCGATTGTGACGAATATTGACTCCTCGATTCCTCAAAACTAAGTTCATGTATGGAAGGCGAGTTGTGTAAGTTAACTACTGTTTTAATCCTCATATTTAGGGAGGTTACTTCAAGGAGCGCCTTACCAATGATGACTTGTACATTCACATGAAGCAGCGACTGGAATCTATTGATGGAAAGATGATGACGACGAACAGCCGAACGGCCAGCGAATACCCGAAGAGAGACGATGAGATCCGAAGTATTCGCGATCGTTTCGATCGAATGGAGAGGAAGATCGATGCACTCATAAGCCGTAAAAAGCTGAAACATGAGGACGACATGACACGAGACCCTTCCAAATAATCTACATAAGCTTTTTTCATTTTGTTTTTCATAAATATACTGGGTTTTTTTTATGTATGAAAGAAGATAAGTATAGTGAAGTTATGGGAAATGTGCATTTTACATCGAGGCGACCCGCCGAAACTGCACTGCAGGTTTCATGCGAGATAAAGGGATTCCATGACATTTGCTCGGGCGACAATTTCTCCGCTGTAAATTCCACACACTAATCGAATAACCAACTTCAACCCTGGGTTTTTTTCTATCTTGAACCGTGTCCTAAATATAACATATATCCCTATTTCAACCCTAACCCTATATCTTAGACGAAATAAATCCCGGACGTGTCACCAGATAAAGAGATCAAGATTGAGGGTTTAAATGTGATTATGTATATTCTAACGTAAGGTAATTAATACAATGGTTAAGATGTACATATAATAAGTCATATTTATTCTTGAACAATATATGCAATGTACAATCAGTTGGAAATATTTTAGGAGTATTCATTTTTGGTAATTTCAGACTATACTGTATCATTTTCTGTATTTCAAACTCAGTTGGTTGTCAGCATAATGCCATACTTCCTGTGTACCTCCTCCCAATTGTTTAGTCATTTAGATTCAGTGACTTCCAATATGTCGGGAATTCCTGACTATAGAGATGATAAGGCCGGAGAATGACCACCCCCCTCCCCCCTCACTCGTAACGATTAAGCAAACTTTTTTCCTCGTATTCGCAAATGAGACAAAAATATATACACACAATTGTTACTCGACCCAGTACTATTCTAGTCGAATACATTGTTCCTGAGTTATAATGTACGTCTAGTTCCCTCATCATAAGCCTTTTTACGTGTTCGAGGGACTTCTTCCTTACGCCATAATCATTATATTTCAGAAACACTTTTATTCTTTGACTTTCTGTAAAATCTCCCGTAAGCTAGCAAATTGTCTTTACCAGCTAAAAATTAAGTTGAGAAGTACGAACTTTTTCATAATTATTTTTACATATTAATTCGTTCGTTTTTGTTTGTTTCAATTTTTCCTTTCATGTAATTGTACGTATAGTGTGTTGGTTAAATCAAATACCATATTGAAAAGAACAGATATTAGTATGTTCGTATTCAATATACATATACCCGAATTCACAAAGGTGTTTTCAACAATGGTTTAAATGAGTAAATTTAACACATGAATGTTTAATTTGCAAATCATAAACGCCGGGTGGGGGATCATTGTGAAATGTCATCATTATTATGGCGTCAAATAACTATTTCATGCATTGGTTAACAATGACACACCATTGTGAATTTCAGCTGTTTCGTCATGTTGGTTGTATGCTGCTATACACAGTAAAAAAATAGCACATTGTTTAAGCCTGTCACTCTAACAACAAGTTGTTTAAACTTTACACTTTAAAAAAAACTTGTTTAAAAAGTTTTGACAGTTGTTTAAAAAGTTAAAAGTTTTAAAAGCTTAAAATTCTACAACGTGCTTAAAATATTTTAAACAACGTTCTTACAGTGTATAGATTAATAAATTACGTAGAGCAAAGATACAAATTGTGTTGAGCTTTTACTATATATGTATATTTTTTGTCGAATGAAAGGAATGAAAAGGAACGAAATAAGCCAAAATGACAATAAGTAGGTAGAACAATATAATAAAGTTAGAGGAGTTTAAATGAAGGCTAGAACGAGGATGGGAATAAGAACAACAAGTGGAATGCCTCTGGCCGTCTCACCTGCATCACGCGATTCAATATAGCAGCAGTGCTGATTTTGAAAACTACTATAACTCGCACAAGATGTTCAGTGATACTTGGTTACTCTTAATTATTTCCACGTTTTATGAACTAGACCAATACACTTATAGAGATATGATGGCAATTCAACAAATACTCCCAACGTGGCCAAAGTTCTTTGACCTTACATGACCTTTGACCTTGATCATGTGACCTGAAACTCGCACAGGATGTTCAGTGATACTTGATTACTATTATGTCCAAGTTTTATGAACTAGACCAACACACTTTCAAATTTATGGCTGTAATTCAACAAATACCCCAATTTGGCCAAAGTTCATTGACCCTAAATGACCTTTGACCTTGATCATGTGACCTGAAACTTGCACAGGATGTTCAGTAATACTTGATTACTATTATGTCCAAGTTTCATGAATCAGATCCATAAACTTTCAAAGTTATGATGGTAATTCAACAGATACCCCCAATTCGGCCAAAGTTCATTGACCCTAAATGACCTTTGACCTTGGTCATGTGATGTGAAACTCATGCAGGATGTTCAGTGATACTTGATTAACCTTATGTATAAGTTTCATGAACTAGGTCCATATATTTTCAAAGTTATGATGACATTTCTAAAACTTAACCTTAGGTTAAGATTTTGATGTTGATTCCCCCAACATGGTCTAAGTTCATTGACCCTAAATGACCTTTGACCTTGGTCATGTGACATGAAACTCAGGCAGGATGTTCAGTAATACTTGATTAACCTTATGGCCAAGTTTCATGAACTAGGTCCATATACTTTCTAAGTTATGCTGTCATTTCAAAAACTTAACCTCAGGTTAAGATTTGGTGTTGACGCCGCCGCTGCCGCCGCCATCGCCGTCGCCGCCGCCGCCGCCGCCGCCGCCGCCGCCGTCGGAAAAGCGGCGCCTATAGTCTCACTCTGCTATGCAGGTGAGACAAAAACAAGAAACAAAATGATCAAGGGCAATTATATAGAACAGCAATAATACAAGAAATAAAATGATAATTTATAATGATGTTGATGATATGATGATGATGATGATGATGATGGTGATGATAGATGATGATGATGATGATGATGAAGATGGTGGTGGTGGTGACGGTGATGATACTACTTAGTAGTTTAAGCTTACCGCAGAAAGAATGAATTAGGATAAAAAGATGGGTTTATAATGCAAAGATTTTACAAGTCTATGTATATAACAAATGCGAGATATATACTCAGTGAAATAAGTTTAGTAACAAAGTGTCACTTTTATGAATAGAATAGGGGGCTTACTAATTTTGTCATTTATCTAATAAGCTGCGCTGTTTTCATCACCAGTAAAATATTTTTGGGGTAACCACATAGACAACTGGGCTGGGTCAAATTAACAAATAAGTCCTTGGGTCATTCATCATGTTTGTTTGTTTGGTTTTTCTTACTTTCCTATCTATCTATTTATCTATCTATTTATTTATCTATCTATCAATATATTTATATATCTATCTATTTATCTATCTATCTATATTTCTTTCTTCCTTCGATCCTTCCTTTCTTCCTTCTTTTCTTTCTTTATGTCTCTTTCTTTCTTTCTTTAAGGCCTAGAATTAAGGGGTGATGTCAGAAGAAGAAAACACAATGGAATAATAGCTGTGGAAAAAAATTAAGACGAAGAGGAAAATGAGAATAAGAGCTCAGATGCGCAGGCCATTGAAACAGAGAGGCAAATAACGCTACTAAAATCCCCTTACCCCCATCCCATAAAAAAAAAAAGAAAATAAAAATCATATTCGCTGGGGATGGCTCTTATTATCTTCGACCAGGGTCACCGAAGTTGTGCGCCCTCTCAGCTAGGGAAAATTATATAACAATTCAAGATGGCAGCCTCCAGGATCCCACCCGCTGCGATGAGTTTGAAGCAGGTAGAGTTACTACTTCCATATTAGAGACTATGTGAATACGTCATTTGACCATTGAATCATTATTGTTGTTATTGTACAATGGTCAGTGGATTTCCTTTACTTAATGTTGACTACTGACTGTGTTAATGTTAACCGATTTCTCTTTCCCAGTCCCATCCACTGTGTTTTTTGTTGTGTTTTTCTCTCTGCATGCGCTGGAGATCGAGATCAGGCTGGATTCCAATTCCAGGACCTGGAACAAACATGTAAAGAAAGGAAAAATGAAAGCAAGAAAAAAAAGGAGGAAGAAAGAATTAAAGAATGAAGGAAAGAAAGATGTTTCCTTCATTCTTTGAAAGAAAGAAGAAATCAGGAGGGGAGGAAAGAAAGAATTAGAATAAGGGAAAAGAATTGGAAGGGAAAAATAAAACTGAAGAGTAAAGAATGAAAGAAAGAAAGGATGAATTAAAGAGAGGGATGAAAGAATGAAGGGATGAGAAAATGAACAAAGAGAAAATAATGGAAGGAGAGAAAGAACGAAAAGAAAAAAGGGGGGAAGGCGGAGAAAGAAGCAAAGAAAAGTTTAACTTTAAGCAGTGTTAAGAACTTAAGGAAAGAAAGAATGAAGGAAATAAAAACAAGGAACTTTAAAAAAGAAGGAAGTAAGAGAAAGAAGGAAAGACAAATGAACAGAGAGAGAAAGGATCAGAAAAAGAAAGATTGGAAATAAAGATAGATGGAACAAAAAAAGGCAAGCAGGAAGGATAGAAGGATGAAGAAAGAAGGATAGAAAAGAAAGAAAAATGAAAAAAAAGAAAGGAAAAAGTTCAAACTTCAAGCAGACAAAAAAATCCAATCATTTTAGCAAAAATCTATATTTTGGGTTTTTGGAATATATTAAAAAAAAAAAAAAAATGTTTTTAGAAATTGAATAAAATTCAAAATAAAACATTGTCAAACTTCACAGCATCACACACAGGCATCTCTCATCCCATTACAAGTTCGCACCGATCACAACAAGACTCAAAACGAAAACTGAAACAACTAGATCTAGTTATGAAAACTTACATCAACAAATCAGTAATCTGAGAATCCATAATATAATTATACAAATTTCCTGCTGATTTTGTGATTATTTTGGTGGAAAAACCGTTTATCGTGTGAGATTTTTTGCACCATTGAGAATCTGCTCTGATCCAACATGCCTAGCTATAGTAGCCTGCCACACACAGGCAGGAGGCCAGTTCGTTTGCAATGTATTAGGTAGCCAGAAAATCACCTTAGAACTTGCAAAAGTTAACAGTTATCAATTTTATTGTTATCTCTACTTCGTCATCTGTTGGTTATTTGATGAATATTCTTCACTTTTGTATGTATTAATTATACTTTGTTCAATATTCTGAAATACGGGACAAATAGGCGTCCTGGGAAGGGTTTGTCGGGACGCAGGGACAAAGGAGGAAAATACGGGACGTCTGGTCACCCTGGATGTGGTTACCAAAACAAACATACTGACTAACACTAAGAGTACTCGGACTCAACTAAGTTACTAGGGTCTATAGCTGGGCTTAGTTTTCTAAGCTTAAAATTCTTCCTGTTACTAGACTCTAGTTAATTGTTAACATGGTTAAACTTTCTGCAAGATATGTGAAGAAACCTTGCTGCCTTTAACATCTTCATGAATCATGGCCTTTTTCCAGTGAATTTTATACTAGAATAAGATCACTCATCCAAGATTTGATCTTAAATAAAATTAAAAGTCATGACATGGGTTCGAATCCTGCTCTTGATGGCCAATGAACTTGTGCCAGACATTTCAACAGTGCAGCATCATAGAGTTTTACTTTTAGACGACTAGATCTAGGCCTATACTATATTGTAAGCAATTATTGCCGATCTAGTTGTTCTAACTTATCTTGGGCTATACCTAGACTGCATATGTGCATCGCTCTTTTTTTTATATCAAAGTGACTAGTTTATTTCTCAAATTTCAAAACCCTAAATTCATGTCCTTTCCTTTCATTTCATTTAACGTTGAATTGTACTTTTAGGGGAAAAAATAAAGTTTACCAAACTTGATGCAGGTTGTAACGTGTTCCAGCCCAAATGATTGTATTTGACCAGAGATGCAGTCCAGGCCCGGGTCTCATTTTGTTTTGATTCGTTTTTATTTTTGTTTATATTGTCTTTTCACTTTCTCTGACTGTAGTTTATGCTGCGTCAGCAGGTGATTTCACTTTACCGAGATGTTTTCAGAGCTCTACGTGCTATGCCTGATGATGCACAGAAGAAAGAGGTTAAAGCTTGGGCAAAGGAAGAGTTCCGCAGCAATCAACATCACAAAGATGAGGTAAATGTTCTTATTATGGTTATTGTGAGTTTTCAAGGCACAATATGCAATGAAGAATTTGACAAGTCAAATACAACAAATGAACAAAAACTTATCAAAATTTGTCACTGCCTTGGATGATTGGGAGTGTTGAATTGCAGGCTTCCTGGAAGAAATTTTATTTGAAAGTAGTTTCAATTAATCATATTCCCCAATTCAACATTTGGTTGTAATTGATATGAAAATTCTATTTGTAAATTCTCTTAGTGCTTCAGGAAAATTTGATCACTGATTTCTTTTTAAAGATGAAAAATTTAATGAAATGCTCCTAAATTATTATTCTTTTATGTAGATGGTGATTAAGATGTTGCTGACGCAAGGCCGGCAATCTCTCAGAGAGCTCCAGAAGACTGTCAATATGGCTAGGTGATGGTAATCATTGACCTCAGATGACCATTTAGCTATGAGCCAGTGCATGGATCTCCATATTCAGCTGAGCACACTGTTGGAGCAATTTGGATATCATCAGCTCAGGATGAAATCCTGGACCTGGGATTTTACAATCATGCAACTGAAGAAAACTGATAAATCAAATATCCGGAGGAGAGGATCAAAACCTAGAATAGTTGATTCAGTCAGGAACAGTTTTTCTCAGGACTCACTGAGCATACTGTTGGAGCAATTTGAATATCAACTCGGGGTGAAATTCTGGGATCTTGAAGTAAATTCCTCAAAGGTTATTCCAAGGAGATGATTTCAACGAAAATCATTGATTCTGTCAGGTGCAGTTCTCAGGACTCGGTGAAGCAAGGATCTTCAGTAAGGTGAGGAAGATGAGATGACTTTCAGATGGCAGATTCCATTGGCAAAATGGGTTGTTGAACGACGTAACAGTTACTTTAGAGAAAATAGTATTACCATAGTGGCTGCAAATAAAACTTGAATGTTCTTTATTTAGCAGTAACACAAAAGAGATCGTTGGTACGCCATTGGACATAATGTAAATAGCTTCGACCAGGTTAGTCTGTTTTGTCGACTGATTGGAGGCACGATAGCTCAGTCGGTAGAGCAGGGGTTTCGGACTCTGGTGACCCAGGTTCGATTCCCACTTGGTGCGCAAGTACCCTTTAGTAAGGCATTACTCCTCATTACCAGGTCCCTTGGGGAGGACCTTAAGATGTCAGTCCTCTGGTTGCTTACTTACAAAAATTCATTCTTTCTTAGCAATCGGGTTAAAAAATAACTACCATTTACTACCATTAGGACTGTAGCATTAGTAAGCAACCAGAAGACCAAACACTGTTCTTCTTCTTTTGAGGGATGTAGTAATAAGTATTGACCCTAGTGCATCAAAAATGATTAAGTTTGTGCATGATGAGACATCTGCAACTACCAAGATGTGTGATAATGTACTCACTCAATAGGCCTTGGCTATTTTTAAACGAGGGGACTAAAACCTAAAAGATTACAACCACGCTGAGTTCAAAGTAACCTTGTGTTTCATATTCATGAGGCACATGGTAGTCGTGGATTTCAGCTGGGTAAATTCCATAAATCCCCTGCTACTAATGAAATCCATAATTCAAAACAATTCTAGATTTTACCCCCAGACACAGCTTCATCTATGCGGAGGTCCATATCAACAAATATAGCAAACACCAAGACACTTTCATATAAATAGGAAAGTCTTATTCATTTATTATGGCATCAATCTGCTTTAATTAAGTCTGAATGTGTTGACCTTACCAGATTGTAATCAATCATTTGTACCAGATTATGTAAAGCGTGATATAATGTACTTCCAAGAAAAAATTCTTTTTAGTCAAACCGATTTTTGTGATCCCCCAAATTCAACAAAGGCGGACTCCATGATCACATGTTATGCACTGAGCTTATTGCATTTTCTCTGGAAGCAGTAGAGGGGAGATATGGGTGATGTTCCACACCATCTTATTATGTATTAACTACATTGTAACTCAACTCAATAGGCCTTAATTTGCCAGAAGCTCTAGGAATAGGTAACAACAGAACAAAGAGCACCTGCTCTACTAAAGAGTAATCCTTTCATTGATGATCTGGTTATTGATTTCTTTCATAAGGAACGTTATGCTTATAAAGTGGCATCCTTACTTGCATTTGACCAACAACCCTTATATTTACATGTAGGTCTACTAACTCAACACAGCATTTTATCCATACTCTGCATTTGCAACCACATTACAACATGCTTTTTTACCATAATGGATAAAAATTAGAAGTTTGGTCATAATTATACTTCTTTATTTCTATTTTTATTGTTTGATTATCTATCACAGACAAAATTTTTGCACTCAAAGTTGATCTTGTTTTATTTTTCCTGCCACCTAGAAAAGTAGATCGTAAATCATAATCCAAACTAATGCTTATTTCCTTTGTAAAATCTTGATGAGTTTTAGTGAGAAATTGTTAAAGGTCAAGTACACCCCAGAAAATTGTTGATTTGAATCGATAGAGAAAAATCAAACAAACATAACGCTGCAAATTTCATCGAAATCGGATGTAAAATCAGAAGGTTATGACATTTTTAAGTTTCGCTTATTTTTCACAAAACAGTTCAATGCGCAACTCAGCGATATGCAAATGAGAGAGTCGATGATGTCCATCACTCACTATTTCTTTTGTTTTTTATTGTTTGAATAATACAATATCTCAAATTTTACAGATTTGACAATAAGGACCAACTTAACTTAACCATAAACTGTTAAAATAATGGTAATTGCACATGTTCAGGGAGAAAATAAACTTTGTTTCACTTGACAAGGAGGAGAAAATTAGAATATTTCATATTTCATATAATAAAATACAAAAGAAATAGTGAGTGGGTGACGTCATCAGTCTGCCAATTTGCACACCGACCAGGATGTGTATATAACTGTTTTGTGAAATTAAGCGAAACTTTAAAATGTCATAACTTTCTTATTTTACACCCGATTTTGATGAAATTTTCAGCATTTTGCTTATTGGATTTTTCTCCTTTTTTTCAAATCAACTTTTTGTTGGGGTGGACTTGTCCTTTAAGAGTTCAACCATACGCCTGGGCCCTGTACCACAAGTGACGAATAGCGAATATGAAAGAATGCTTCTGATTGGTTCCTGGTCAGTATTTTGAGCCTAATGCGTGTGTGAAATTGATCTTTACTGGTCAGTTAATTTAGCGATTGATCGCTAATCGTGTTACAAAGTCCAAGCCATGATGTGGTATCATTTGTATGATAATTTCATGTGTTCTGATTCATGTTTGTTACATATTTCTTATTTATTTTTCTTTCCCGTTTAATATGGCATCATTATTCGATTAAGTTATTTGATGGTAAATCAGAACTCAGCAAAGAATTATGGATTCATATACCATTCTAGTGATAGTAGCCCATATAAGGGAAAACTCTGTGGCCTTAAAGGGGAATCCAGCCTTTGCCATAAAATGTTGTGTTGGGAAGGAGAAAAATAAATTAAATAGAATGGCGAAAGTTTGAAAGAAATCGGACAAGGGATAAGAAAGTTATAGCTGCTTTTAAATTGAGATCACTAATAAGTATGTAGATTTCAAATTGGCAACTGGGTAAGTAAATTATGACAAGGGGCAAGGACAACTTTCCCATAGGCCATGTACTTTATTATCAGGGATTTGTACCCATTCCCCTGGGGCAGTAATCTAATTATAATCCAGGTATATTGTTTTATGTCCTCATGATGAAAGAAAAATATAATTTGAAATAATTTTTTTTGGGAAAATGACATTTTAGCCACAATATGTATTGGAGTACATGGAAGAGTAGTCCTTGCCTTACATCACTATGACATCCCATATGCGGCCAATTTGAAGTCTCCATGGGTATAGTGATTACCAATATTTACAAGTTTTTAAAAATCATAACTTTCTTGTTGTTTGTCCAATATTGTTCAAACTTTCACCTATCAACTTGTCTGATTTTTCTTTTTCTTATAAAAACAAGTTTTTATTTGGGTTGGATTCCCCTTTAAATTAGAGGTGAATACAAGAACAGATCAACAAGACAGAATGGAATTATGTACAAAATGATGTTTTATTTCAGATTAATGTGTGGTGCTAGTGCAAATAAATAATATATGTTATAACATATTGAATTGAATATACAGTTAAGCTTTTAAAATAAGAGTAATTTTATGCTGTCTTTTTTTCCCCCTTTTTTCTGGGGGGAGGGTCTTTCACAGAAGCAGCAAAAGCTAATAAGGAACATATCAAATGGGTTAATGATACAGGAAAGTTAAGAAGTTAACTTTGTTGAGAAAGAGGGAGAGAGTAGTGCAAGAGAAGTTGTAAGAAAAACAAAAGAGAGGGGAGAGAGTCAGTGAGAGAGGATAATGAGAGGGAGGAAGGTTAAGAGAGAATGTGAGAGACTAGAATGAGAAGATTTGGCAGAATAGGGTCTGAAGGAAATGGAAGAAGAGAGAGGGAAAGGTAAGGGGAAATAGTTGGCATGAAAAATTATAAACGGCTTGGAGAGAGAGCAAGGGAGAGAATATGAGGAATGATAGAAATAATATGGTCCGAGGAAAAGTTAAAAAGAAAGAAAGAAAATATGAAAAACTTGTATTTGAAAGAAAGACAATGTTGTTCTATATGAAGATATGGTGAAAGAAGTGGTGGCAATAAAAAAAAAAGGAATCTAAGCAAACAGAATCACAGGGATATCTCAGGAATGCCAAAGTTTTTCAAACAATAACTTGACAGCTGTTAATCTGTACCTTTGGCGCACCACGAAATCAGGTGATGTTCAATTATCTTATTTGTATTTCTATCATATATATATAGCCTCTAAATTCATGTGTTATGAAGATGGGCATATTTTTATATCACAATACTCCCAGACGGTGTCCTTTAGTGTGGTAAAGCACCATGGTCTCTCGCGTCCCCCAGGATTCCGGCAGAAGTTATGATGTCCAATACCCATACTCTCATTGATGGCGTCGTCCTCCGACACGTAGTCGTGTTCGTGTGGGTATTTCGACGTCCATATTTGACAGGTGATGCCGCTCTCGGTGAAGTCCACATTCCCGCGGTAATCGCGTCCGTCGCCGCTTTCGCTATTGAAGCAAGGCTCTGGTAAAGAATGAAAATGGATAGTATCAAATGTTTACTTTTATGTAGGGGTGGGGTGGCTCTTGAGTATTTTGATGGGGCAATTGAGATGACCGATATGATCTGGGACCCGTAACACAAAGCTTTGACTACAATGTACAATAAATCATAAAAATCAAGCTTACAATCAATTGCTAACCTCTGTGTTATGGGACCCTGTTCTCAATTGAATTATAGGAGTAATATATGATTACATGACAAGGACCTCTAATGATATGTTCCCTTTTCTATTTTTAAAATTTTATCTTCCTTTTTCTATTTTTATCACTATAAAAAAATCATATGGGTGATTGCCCCCCCCCCCCCCGACCCCGACCCCTGAAATGCCACCTCCGATTCTATAATGCTGATTTATAGGATTATCCTGGTTATGATTTTGTTTATTGATATTTTAATACACATTAAAATATGGGACATTAGCCAATTCATCACAATACAAATAAAGGCCAGTTGCTAATTTTAATGACGCCACCCCACCCGTTCCGCAATGGCAAGGACTGTAAAGATAATGATAAATGAACGTTACACTAAGTGACTTTTAGTTGAAACATGGACCTACTAGGTCCATGGTTGAAACAACCATAGTTCCTATCAAGGAATGTATGATTTATTCACGGTGGGTGTAATATTCAGAAATCCATATTTTAACATTCAAATAAATTAGCAAAAAATAGTTGAATTAAATATAACTTATATACCTTTCTTCTGTCTCCTGGCTGCTCTAACATTGCACCCATACAACCCTCTAGTCTGGGCAATGTCCAGCTCACTCAGCCCATTGCTAGGTCGGTTCATGCTTGCTCTGACCTCGGGGAGGAGTTCGCGGTATCTCTTCTTCATCCGTATCGTTGGCTTTCCATTGGCGCTGAAGGCGTTGGCGGAGTAATGCATAACGGACGCGAAGTCGTAGGGGTAGCCCAGGGAGGTAACGTTGTCGACGTCGATCTTGTTAAAATTCTCTTCTGTTCCTTGGGCAATGTTCCGCTGGACTATCTGGATGTACTGATCTCGATCCTGACGACTCTACAGACGAACAAACAAAAAACTTGAAAATGAATCGTGATGGAATATGACAAAGCAGGCGCGTATCAGGGGGCAGAGTGCGTGTCGTCTATTTTGAGAACATCTCCCTTTTTTATTTTCATTCGTGTATGCCGGACATTTTTTTTTACATTATTGTCGCTATTCTGCCTCCCCCCCCCCCCCTATGAGCTAGCAAGCAAAGACAGTGGTGTCGGGTTGGAAAGTCCTGCATAATCATGACACATGATAAGTTTTAGACACAACGGGAATGCCCGGATCAGAGGAGAGAGAAGGGGTCTAGAGAGAGGGGAGAGAGAGAGGAGAGTGAAGAGAGATGTCCTAAAGTTTTCAACCAAGGTCTACCAACGTGGTGGTTGCCATCTCGCATTTCCACCCACACTGGAGTAAATCCTATATGATCATTGGCGACAATCCCGGGATGATGAGGGACGTGCCCTCTTTTTATTTTCGAATTTTGTAATCACCGCCTATGCCGCCAATGTTGGCACCCCTTTAAAGACGGTCATATTGCCCTCTTTTAAAAGTTTAATGGTAATTGCAAACATGAACGAAGTTGATGTGGAAGAGGTTCATCGTGGTGAAGGATTGAGTAGAAGAAATAACCAGTTGTCTCACGATGTATCAAACGTAGTTGGAGAGCATGAACGAAGTTGTTGCAGGTGAGATAGTATATGCAAAGACATTTTAACAATCAGTGAAAGTTGGAGCACGATTGACCGATGCCTACCTGTTCATGCCAGTATCCGATAGCGTGTCCGAGTTCGTGGACGATAGTACTGAATACCTTACACCCTGGTCCCATGGATATCAACTGCTCCCCTCCCTGACGACCAATGAATGACCAACATCTACAACATAAGGAAGAAAATAGATAATCTTCTTTTAGATAACGATTGCAGTCTACACTGACATATAGAGGCTCGGGGCGCTTGACAATTAAAATACCACGACCAAGAAAAACGAGAAGCAAAATATTTTTTTAAATGAGATAAAATGATATTAAAAAAGGCAATGACATTGCTTCTTTGTATTATGTAAAATCTATTACAAGTTAGATTTTTATTATAAAAAGGACATAATTGTCGCTCCCTTTCGATTTTTTCCCGTAAACACCATACGCCCCCTAATTTTGATGACGCTTTACACTACTGGCATTTCCACGCACACTGAAGAGTGGTTTGGTTTTTTTAAACTTAGTGTTAGAAAAAAATGTCACGTGTTGAATATTTTATCCATCAGTTTTCAGAACATCGTTCTTAACAAAAATGTTATCCATCTGATCTCCATTTCAAATTCGTGTATATATATTCAAGGATTTAAAAATGAATTTTTAAGATGCTTTGTTCATCAAAAACGCATTGACATATTGAGCGTACACAGGGAAATGTATATTCAGTGAACTACTTTTAAAACGAAGTAAGAAGAGGGAGAACGGGGGAGGGTGAAGTATGTAAACACAAGAAGAATAACAGGGAAAATATTAATTGCACGTAGAAAGATAACATGAAATGAGAAACTTCAAAAAAGAAAAAAGTGCACTGTATATAGTTAAAAAAATCGTTACAAATATACACAGCAAATACTGCGGTGTTAACCGGTGTACATAGAGGACCACACCAGTGATTTTACACCGGTGTTAAATTTACAGTGTTAGTTTAGCACCTATAGGTGTTATTGCAACACCTTTGGTTGTTACATGTACACTCTTTTGTGTTATATTCAATCTCTAGGGTGTAATTTTAACACCAGAGGGTGTGGTCCTCTATCAACACCCACTGGTGTCAGTTTTAACACCACAGTTTTTACAGTGTACCAATGGTCTTTTACTTACCCTGGAAAATAAGCGAATCTGAGATAATCTTGGTGAGATGATTCCCTCTGAACAAATCTGATGCACGTATTCTGCTGCCAGTGACGTAGGGCCGATTTGATCAGTCGAACAGTTTCATGATCTGTGTAAACAAAAGGAACAGTATATAGTATCTGACTATATATCATGATATCATATTTATATAGTTTTCATGGGCCCAATGAAGAACGGTGAAGGGTCGATATCATGCCGGAGCTCGGGGGGGGGTGATAAACAAGTGCATCCCTCCTATCCTTTTGCATAATTGTTAATTACTTTTTTTGTTGCCTTTTCAGTTTTTTTTTGTAAATGTGCTTCCCAAAATGACGGTGACCTTTGACCTTTTTTTAAATTTCCTGCTTATTGGTCAGGAAAATGTTGCCCATCTTGACTATGTTTCTCAGATACGCCACTGGTCAGGGGAATGACATGACTTGTATGAATATTTTCTTCATTATTTAAAAGTATATTTACCGAAACATGTTGTATCATCACAGAATATGACTGCTCCCTCCCCATCCCCATGAGTGCCCAGCAGTGGCGGATACCGGCGCTATACAAGAATCTATCATCATCATCATCATCATCATCACCACCATCATCATCATCATTATAAATTATCATCTTATTTTTTGTCATTGTTGTTCTAATTGCTCTTGATCGTTTTGTTTCATATTTTGTTCTTCTTCTCTTCCTCGTTCTAGCCTTAAAACTCCTTTAACTTTAGTATATTATTCTGCCTATTTATTGCAAGAATCTAATGAATCCAGGACGTTCCTGAGTTTCGTTGCTTTTAAATGTTTAATCAGTTGCCCTCGAAATGAAATGCCTGTGAATTTTCGCCTCGATTCATCATGTTCATATATACATTACGTTTCCTACGTTATTCAACGGTTTTACTTCACTCCCATCCCCTCCCTCACCCCCGGGATCTCTATTCAGCCTATAAGTGGCTTAAGTGAGATCTCTATCATGTCTATCCACAAATGGACCGTATATACTTACTGAAATCCGGATCTATTGTGTACGGTATGATGGCGTCCGGCCATCGACGATCACGGCCTTCGATGATAGCACGACGTGATCGAGATCGAGACGACCGTTGACGCATACTCGCCAGTCCCAGTTGTCTTCTCTGGTCCCAGTCCAGTATGATGTCACCCTCGAAGAAAGGAGAGACGAAAGAGCTTTGGGCTGTAAAAAAAATAATATGAACTTGATAGATAGATAGAACTTGAAACGAATCCTCTTATTTTGCTGACTTATTCATTGGGTTTATTCTGTTTTCTGTTAAATATCATTCATCCTTAATAATATTGTTATCACCGTTGTCAGTATTATTGATTATTTTCTTATAATACTAATCCCATCCACCCACCACTCCAGTCCACCTCCCACCCCCCCTTCTCCCTCTGTATGTATGTCTGTCTCTCCCCCTCCCTCTCTGTGTCTCTCTCCCTCTCTCCCCCTCTCACTCACTCACTCTCTCACAAGCTCTCTCCCTCTCTAATATTTTTCTCTTTCTATCTAACTAGCTATATAGCTATAACTAAAGTTCATGAATCTACGATGAGTCAAAAATGTTAGTAACAAATATCAAATAGTTAACGATGGTAATATAATAAAAAGTCAATATCGATATATCGCCCATATATATCATGCCCTAAAGGGCTACTTCATGAGATATTGATCTAAATCTATAACTTCCTTATTCTTATATCCAATCCCTATATATGTAAATGCCAACTGAATTTCGTTTCAACTTACTTTCACCATTTCGAGTTTGAAGCTGAATATTGCACAAATGTGAAAGGGGCGGTGGACAAATATCTGGAAGAAAACATTGGAAAAATAATCAAAACATCAAATTTTAATAAAATAGATTATTGAGTTTTTAGTGATCTGATGGACATTCCAAGAAAGAACAGTCGCAAAATTATGAATTGTAAATTAAGTTTTGCAGTCTGCATCATGGTTTAATTGGTTTATCCGAGTGACTTCCATTACGCGGAAAACATAGCGAATGTGAAAGTTTGTCTATCATGCCAACGTTGATAACTTGATAAAGTAATTGATTGAATTTACATCAAAGGAAAACAAGCTATTAGTCATCCGGTGTGTGGTAGCGAGACTCATGTACTGATGGTGATATTGCATTAGCCTTATCCATTTTTTTCTATTAAAGGGGCGGGGTGGGCTCTTTAAAGGACAAGTCCACCCCAACAAAAAGTTGACTTGAATAAAAATATAAAAATCCAACAAGCATTACACTGAAAATTTCATTAAAATCGGATGTAAAATAAGAAAGTTATTGCATTTCAAAGTTTAGCTTAATTTCACAAAATAGTTATAAGTACATCCTGGTCGGTATGCAAATGAGGAGACTGATGACATCATCCACTCACTATTTATTTTGTATTTTACTTTATGAAATGTGAAATATTCTCATTTTCTCCTCATTGTCAAGTGAAACAACGAATAATTCCTCTCTGAACATGTAGAACTTGCATTGTGTAATATTATATGGTTCAGTCAAGCAAGTCCTTATTGTCAAATCTGTATAAAAAAAATGAAATGTTGTATAATTCAAACAATAAAAACTAAAGAAATAGTGAGTGATGGCATCATCGACTGTCTCATTTGCATGTCACTAAGTTGTACATATCACTATTTTGTGAGAAATAAGTGAAACTTTAAAATGTCATTACTTTCTTATTTTACATTCGATTTTGATGAAATTTTCAATGTTATGCTAGTTTGATTTTTCGCTATCTATTTAAATCAATATTTTTTGGGGGTGGACTTGGCCTTTAACGAACAATTAAGTCAAACACCAAACAAGCAAACACAGACTCATTTAAAAATTCCTAGTAAAAAAAACATCAAACTAATTACCAGCAAATTATGTTCTGAAAATTTAAGATTTCAAAACAAGAAAAAAATATATAGCCAAGATAAAGAACGTCGACGCAAATTCGCAATCATGTTGGGTTTTTTTTTTTTGGGGGGGGGGTGGTGATCCCAAGTCCTCTGTAAAAATCTCCAATATTACTATTCAATTATTGTGATGATTTATATTTCAACATAATCGTGAACATAACTTCCATTTGATTAATTCCTTTAAAGATTTGTCCTGTTTGAGTTCTATAAATAAAATCTATTTCAAAGTTTACTGCTAACATAGGGTCTCCATTTTGTTCGTTTTTGTACACAGTAAAAACGCTGTTTAAGATTTTATACAACGCTGTTTACTATATGAACCTTACAGTATATATTTGTTTAACCGTTTAAACAATCATGTTTAATTTATTGAAAATTAGATATTGAAAATTAAACTTTGTTGCTTAAGATTTAAACAGTTGTTTAAACTGTTTAAACAATATTACTGTAAGGTTCATATAGTAAACAGCGTTGTATAATTTTTTTTTACTGTGTATAGGGGAGAAGGCTTGCTCCCAGATTTATTTCCCCGAAATATAGCTCCTGATGTCGACTTTAAAAGTAAAAATCTTATTAATGAATATCCTTACTTTGATTTATTTGCCACGGTTCTCTTGACTCCTCGGCTTCGGTGCTCGACATTGCTTTTGTCATCGACCTCTGTATCGAAGAAACACTTCTCACTTGACGGTGGTCATCGACATCCATCGAGGTCAGGTCACCGGCTACGAGTGGCCAATCGATCACGGCTCGGCTTCCAATGGGCAACGGATGACTTATCGTCATCATGATAAGAATGAAAAACTGCGAGTTCATCGATCTTGAAGGTGATACATCTGAATTCATCTTCTTTAAGTTCAAATTTATTGTTAATCGCAAATCAATTCCAGACAAATCTTCAGGTTAGAAAGTTTCCCGATTTTTAAACTGCATTTAAAGATGATTGTGTCTCCTCTCCTCTATGTTGTAGCTTAGTCTCTGATGGTATGATGATATTTTCCTGTCCAAAATATAAAAGCAGAGTACAAAGGCAATATCAATGTTTTAAAAAAGCAGGCTCCTCTCTACATCGTTGATATGCACCGGATACATTAAATAAAAATTCGATAATATTTCGGCGCGAAATCTAAATGATTCAGAAGAGAAAAGAAAATCCAAAAAAACTGGCATATATTTTCAGATGGAAAACAATAATGCTGCTTTAGCTCTGTCTGCTCCCTCATTTATATATACTCAACATTCTGTAAAATATAATGATTTTTTTTTATGTTCTGTAAAAAAATACAAGAAAAAGCAAATCTAATTTTCCGTCATTTTCACAGTCGTGAAAGCGGTTGATGACGAAGTTTTGTGCTCTAGTCACACCCACGAAATCATCTCCTGACCGATCAAAACTGTTACAATATACGAATGACATACCATCTGTCGGTGTGAGTCGGTTTCGTTTATGTGACTGTAGCGTGACACGTGACATTATTACTATACCACGACTGGCGGGTCTGCTCAGAAACACTAAATTAAATAATATGATTTCCACAGATATCGGAGTCGGCATGTTCGGAAATCATAATGGCACCTGTCTGAAATTCTGAATTATCTTGTTTTCCCGTAAGAGAACATATACCGTTATGATGAGATTGTTTGGACTGCGTAATATCCTGTATTCCACAAAATAAACAGCCAGTAAAAAGAAGCTACATCATAATATACTCCTACCTTTATAATTAAAAATCAAAAGTTTATTAGGTTTTAGAATATTGGCATGAGCCTTCCGGTTTCGTGAGTAAGGTTGGGGTAAATTTGTTGGTCAGGACCATCATCATTAATCAATAGTTTTGAGGTAAAATGTTACACAAACATGACAATTTACAATTATAATTCTTATACTGTTGTCGAAATTCTGATATTGATGATGTAACTTTGAAGGTGGACACCCCGTATCCATTCAAAATGAATTATCACTCGATCTCAGGGTGCTAAATAATACCTCAAATCTCCAGTGTTCATTATATGGTGAAATATATATATATTATATACCCTTTTACGCACCATGCGCACTTCAAAATCTGTTTTAAAATATGGCTCTTTCTTGATAGGCCTATAGGCGATTTTCATACCCTTTGCACTATATACATCGCCCGATCGTGAAAAACAACATTATTCTAAGTGCTTTTAAAACTTCAAAGTATTCTTTTATTTGACCATTCCAGTGACATCAACATTTAAAAACGTAAATCATAAACTGACGAATAACTTCATATTCCTCAAAGTACCGGAAAATCACAAGGTGAACACGTACATGGTGCACCCTCCTTGTAATGGCAGGTGCACCCTCCTTGTAATGGCATGTACCCCCCCCCCCCCCGGTCTCTGGGGGTCGACCGTGGTTGGCAGTAAACAATAAGTTAATTGGTTCTTTAAATAAAGAAGAAAACCACAATGATAATGGCAATAAAAATAATAAACAACAATAATGAAATAATGATAACAATTATATTGATTTAAAAAAAGAAACGAGAATTAAGATGAAGATGACACAATACTATAGCCACCTCTGATAAAACATATTTCGGCAGAAAAAATAATCTCATAGTGAAAATCCACTCTCGTTCATGTCGTTTACTCTTCTTTATCATGGTTACCATATATGAAAAAAAAAACACGCAACTACCATCAATGATACAATATCACTTTTAAAGACAATCTATCTCGATGATGATAGCGACGATCATAATACTCACGTTCAAAAGCAATGATGATGATAAACATGAAATGATCACATTACAAATCGTGTAAAAGTTGCCTGGCATGTTAAGGTATAAGTGACTAGATAATGATCACCTTCCACGTAGTTCAAGTTCGTGAAAAATTAGCGAGTAAACTTAAACCTTTGTGCTACTTTTGATCGATGTTTCTTAATCCGCATGGACTACGGATTAAGATTTAAAGGCTTTGGGTCAATGGCTTTGAGTCAAATCAATCAAAAGTTTAACAAGAAGGGAAATTTCAAATTCAAAAGAATAATAGTGGCCCGTGATGACCACAAACGGGTCCATCTGGATATGACAGGGACATGGTTTAGGCCGGGATTCTGAGAATCTTTCCAGAGAATAATCAAGATAAAGATCACGTTGAAACGGGGAAGGGGCACGGGCGACTCCCCCCCCCCCCCATTTTTTTCTTCAAAATTGATGAATCAGGATGGAGAAAGTATATAGAAAATGACGTCCCCCTGAGGACCACCCCCCCCCCCATCTCGAAGAATTCCTGGAGTCGCCCCTACCCTGAAACCTGAACCATCGACTGAACGTTAATTCTCAACTATATCCCTCTTTATCTCTCTCCCTCCCTCCCCCGGCCCGCCCTCCCCCCTGCATGTCTCCGATTTTCCCGTTTGCTCTTGCTGAAGTTGTTGTTGTTTACGTATACATGTATGATACTTCGTCATTAATTCAAAGCGTTATTGTACATGTTTATTTCACTTTTAATAATTTCAACGATTTGAAGAAATTCTTGAACAGATACAAATCTCACTAAAATGAAAGGTAACAGCGCAAATCGCGCGCTGACGGATTTTTATATATACATTTCAAGCACATTTTTTTAAAAACTGAGTGCCTTATGATGCTTATGCGAAGCGACTTACCGGTATAAAGAAGATTATTTTTTAAACACTTTTATTGTTATCATAAAATTCTGTCCATACTTTGCGACACAAATAATGCGGACGCAAAGCGCGGCCTTGAATTTTATTATATAGGCCTACTGACCTAAAACATGACATTAAAAAGAACATATTGTAATGGAAAACAGGAAACATACTTCATTTAAACAAATAATTCGAGCGCGAAGCGCGGGCTAAAACCTAAACCCAAAGTTTAATGAGCACTATTATTGCAAATATAAATACGAAATGTATTTTACGGAACAAATAATGCGATGCCAACACCAAAAATTTCCAAAATACTAAAAAAAAATCATCTCACACTCGTAAAAAATATAATTTACATAAAATTGATATAAGCCAAGTATTGGTATATTAAAAGTATGTTATTTTCTTCCTAAACAGAAGAAAATATGGCTATATCCATTAAAGAAAATGGAATTGTGTTGTTAATAAAAACTTCGCCTTATTGGGTCTTTTTCTAGCCTTTATTCCATATTTAATTTGAAGAGTTTTATTACAAAAGGAAATAAATCCACTTTTGGCGTTTTCCTGTAAATCAAGGTTTTTCACTACACCACTTTCCTTTATCCACTGCTGTTTTTTTTTTGTATAAGTTGATTAAATAATGTTAAACTTTTTCCCACATGAGATAAATTAAAAAAAATTCATTAAAAATAATAAAATTCTGTAATTTTCATCGAAATTCGCGGAGATGATGTAAACTTGTACCCACAACATGAACCTACAAATTTGAATCCATTTATGTTTAGTGGTAAAATTGACAAATTTTAAATTACCCGGTAGTGGATTACCCGGTAGTGGATTTAGCTCCTTTTGGAATAAACGTGTTCTGGATTTAGCTCACTTAAAAGTCAAAACTTAAATCCATACCCCTTGTCCTCCAATTCAATCAGTCATGCATGTATTGGTACAAAGGTGTCAACAAAAAGTTGGAGTTGCTCTTTTAAATTTCAAAATGAGGAAAAGGTGAATTGTAAAAAAAAAACACACACAGGCCTCACACACACAGAAAAAGACGTGAATATCAGGGTCTTTATTCTCAAGACTAGTGTTGACTGGTAGTGGTAGGAAATACAATTAATGCGGGCGCGGTGCGGCGGGAACTTTGAGTAAGTGCAGTGATGCATATTGGTGGTTCCGACAATAAGGGACTGGTGCAATCGGGTGTGGTAACAAAACGACAAACAATTTAAATTGTGTTTTTCGAACAGCACGTAGATCGAGTACTGTGCATTGCGAGCTGCTGAGATCCATGGAAATTTGACAAGACAATCGAAATTATGGCAAGAGTTCCCGGAACATGATGTTGGACTACTCATCAGTCAGATTTTACCAGCTACAGCCTTACACTACAGGCGGCACAGCGTCACCTTCACTTGTTCACATATTCAGTAAGTTATAGTACTTGGTCATGTTGGTACATGTACATGTATAACGTACTTGGTGATCATTGGTAGATAAGCCCTCAAAAGGCTCAAATCCTAAGGGAAGGGCTCTCGATCAATCGTTTCTTAAAATTAAAGGTAGCCACTGTAGGTGCAGACACAACTTTGTCTGAAAGTTTGTTACACTGATGAACCACTTCTAATAACTAAACATAGCTTGGCTATTTTTTTTTTACTTGACTGGTTCGATTCCCAAGTGGTGCGCTAGTGCCCTTTGGTAAGGCATTTATCCTCATTACCAGGTCCCTCGGAGAGGACCTTAAGCCGTTGGTCCCCTGGTTGCTTGCTCACAGGCATTCGTGCTTTCTTAGCAGTCAGGTAAAACAACCTTGGTATAACAAGTGTTATGACATTTTTAAGTGTGGTTTGGATGGACAGCAACCAGCCTGAGCTCACTCCCCTCACTCATTCATGTACAACTAGGTCTACACTATAATTACTATGTCTACACTATAAAAAGTTTGTTTAGTCAAGTTCTATTGTTTGTAAACAGTGTATTAAAAAAAAACTTGGAAATAGAAATCTACATATATAGATTTCTAGATCTATAGATTATATTCATAGACATTAGATTTGGACCTTGTTGCATAATAGTACATTGTAGCCTAGGTACACTAAATTACATTATCTAACCTTATATTAACATGTTTAAATTTGATAGAAAAGTTACTTTATTTTCATAAACTTGAAAGAATAGATATAATTTGTGAAAGAGGGTTTGATCTAAACTTGTTTTGAAACATCCCAAGATTGAACTAGGTCTTGTCTTGTCTTGGGTTAAGTCGGCATATGCCACTCATTCAGTGAACAAGTGGCATATGCAGACTTGCTGTACTCCGCCAACTTTATTGATGAGTGTGAGATCACCAAGTAAGCAGGGGCCGATTGCACGAAAGGGTCTTTCCAAGGACCGTCTTTCGTGTCGCCCATCTTTTATGATGCGCTATAAGCGGGGTGTTTCTGAAATTTATGATAAACAAATAAAATTTGTAAGCTTGCTTTTAAATCAAAATTTATACGATTTCATGAGATATCACATCATTTTATAAACAAATATTTTGTTTATTTTAACGGACAAATAAAATATATTTGCAGATAATTTATTTGAAATGCGTTTCACATGGCGTATCATAAAAGATGGGCGACACGAAAGATGGTCCTTGGAAAGACCCTTTCGTGCAATCGGCCCCAGGTCACTTACTAGGTCTTTGAGTGATTTTGGATTTGAAAGAGTCCAATGAGTTTATTAATGTGTCCATGTTTAACTTGTTCCAATCTTTAGTAGTTCGAAGGAAGAAGCTGTATTTATGAGCATCCCTTTTGACTAGTACTAGTAGACGCCGGAGCTTGCATTTCCTCTAGTCTGCCGGTTGGTTTGCTGGATGAAGTTTTTGGGTTGATGGCAACAAGACCTTTTATTATTTGGAACATTAGGCTCATGTAGGTGTACAATCAATACATAGGCCTAAATATCAAATGGATTGACTGGCAGGCTGCCATATGTCGACTTATACATGGAGGCATTACACTATTGATATGAACAGTGTCTGCATGTACATTGCACTCATCCAGTGCAGGTTACCGTTAAAGGTCAAGTCCACCCCAGGAAAATGTTGATTCGAATAAATGGAGAAAAATCAAACCAGCATATTGCGGAAAATTTCATCAAACTCGGATGTAAAATAAGAAAGTTGATTATGACATTTTAAAGTTTCGCTTATTTTTCATAAAACAGTGATATGCACAACTCAGTGACATACAAATGAGTCAGTCGATGTCCATCACTCACTATTTCTTTTGTTTTTTATTGTTTAAATTATACATTATTGCATTTTTTACAGATTTAACAAGAAGGACCAACTTGACTGAACCATATAGTATTATTTATACAATGCTAATTCCACATATTCAGGGAGGAATCATCGTTGTTTCACTTGACAATGAGGAGAAAACTAGAATATTTCATATAATAAAATACAAAGGAAATAGTGAGTGGATGATGTCATCAGTCTCCTCATTTGCATACCAGCCAGTATAAATGTGCATATAACTGTTAAATTGAGAAATTAAGCGAAACTTTAAAATGTCATAACTTTCTTATTTCACATCCGATTTTGATGAAATTTTCAGTGTTATGCTTGTTGGATTTTTCTCTTTTTATTCAAATCAACTTTTTGTTGGGGTGGACTTGTCCTTTAACTTTTACTTTTACATGTTGTACTTAAACTTGTAAGTTGCTATTTCATCCACATGTCCTCCCACTAACAAGGCTATACATGTATTTATTTTGGTGGCAGCGGTGGGATGAATGTATTAAGAAAGGAAATCTCTAACAGAGATTCAATCAATAATTTCACAGTGGAGTCGATTTTAACATTTTAGGCCTTAAATTTGGTGGCTTGCACTTATATGTAGTAATCAATTTTATTTGATTAGTCAATAAAACCGGATCGATTTTATGTCAAAGGTCTTTAGACCCTCATGAACTCCAGTTTCTATTGGTCAGTCTTTAGACCCTCATGAACACCCATTTTTATTGGTCAATTGTAATTTTCTAACATCTTGAAAATGACAAATTCATTTGATGTTGAACATTTAAAAAAAATGTACCACTTGCCTGACTTGAAATGAGGTAGCTATACATGTCAGTTGAAAAGTCATAGACATGCCATATAGATTTGCTGCAAGCTCGTATTTTCCTGAAAATTTTCACAGTCTGACGTCTTTTATAAGACAAATACACGCTGCTTCCCATGACAATTTTGATGATTTTGTCAATTTTTATTGTCTCACCTGCATAGCAGAGTGAGACTATAGGCGCCGCTTTTCCGACGGCGGCGGCGGCGGCGGCGGCGGCGTCAACACCAAATCTTAACCTGAGGTTAAGTTTTTGAAATGACAGCATAACTTAGAAAGTATATGGACCTAGTTCATGAAACTTGGCCATAAGGTTAATCAAGTATTACTGAACATCCTGCCTGAGTTTCATGTCACATGACCAAGGTCAAAGGTCATTTAGGGTCAATGAACTTAGACCATGTTGGGGGAATCAACATCAAAATCTTAACCTAAGGTTAAGTTTTAGAAATGTCATCATAACTTAGAAAATATATGGACCTAGTTCATGAAACTTATACATAAGGTTAATCAAGTATCACTGAACATCCTGCATGAGTTTCACATCACATGACCAAGGTCAAAGGTCATTTAGGGTCAATGAACTTTGGCCAAATTGGGGTATTTGTTGAATTACAGCCATAAATTTGAAAGTGTGTTGGTCTAGTTCATAAAACGTGGAAATAAGAGTAACCAAGTATCACTGAACATCTTGTGCGAGTTATAGTAGTTTTCAAAATCAGCACTGCTGCTATATTGAATCGCGTGATGCAGGTGAGACGGCCAGAGGCATTCCACTTGTTGAGGTTAAAAGTGTGTGCTCGTCAATATTGTAGTATTATGAATAAGTTGTGGTCTAGTGATTAGAGCATTGGACTCATAATTACAAGGTTTTGAGTTCAAATCCCCACTCTGTCATTGTCTCCACTTCAATAAGAAAGACCCAAGAGTGAGTACTGTCTATAAAGTTGGCCGCCATGCCTGGTTAACTTAGATGTAAAAACGTCAAAAGTTCTCTATGTAACTGGTGATGTACCAGCTTGGCGTTTACCAGCAAAAAGCTGTCCTGCTGAGTTCTGGGAGTTACCATAAAGAGAGAAACAGAAATTAATTTGATATGCTTACTTAGGTTGGAGTTAGGTGGTAGCTCTTTATAAACCTTCTTGCCATCTTCTTTCCCAGTATCTCTGAATTATTGTTTTACTTTGTGTGTACTTTTTAACTGAAATTTGATGGAAGCAAACAAAAATAAAAGATATGGATTATCATCAGATCTTAAATAAATAATATACTTTTCTTATTTCTTTGAAGCTAACTCTTAAGTACATGTAGAAGAAATCATCATGCCCCTGCCTAAACAAGGGAAGCAAGACGGGAAGGACCTCCCAACAGTCAAAATCTCTGGGTATTTCCCTAGATACAATTCTTCTGAATCAAGACCACAGGGGAGACCTAATGACGAAGATGAGGATAACTATATCTATGACGAGGATGACTTTAATGAGTTCAATGAAGACTTTGAGTGTATATCCACTCCAACAAGGGAGCGTAAGTAAAAACCAGTCTTGGCCGATAGGCTTGATGCATGGTTTGTTGAGGACTGTATTCAAAATGACAGATGATACATGGGTTACTATTCCATCAAAGTATCAGAATCTATTGTAAACAAAAGTATCTCATCTCATCATTTAGAAAAAAAAAGAAACGTCATGATTATTACGCTTCAGTGATTAGAGAAATGTCTGAACATTATGATAGCCATGTTGAGAATTTTTAATATCAAAGCATCCGTGTAACTTGGAGAGATGTTTAAAAAAAATTTATTGAATCTATGAATTCATACTCCCGATATATTAAAATTATCAAGCAAATTATTTTTTGGGTATTCACAATATATGCAAAATCACACACAGTAGGCCAAATTACCAGTCAACTACCAAATTTGATACATATACCAGGGTCCCGATAGACTTCACAAAGTCTTGTTATGATAACATTAATGCTCAATGCTTACTGTATATACCAAATTTACTATCAACCAATGAGATTTAAGAAATTTTCAGGAGCTAACTGTATGGCAAGTTTGTCATTGTGGTATTAAGTTTTATGACATGGGCTCCCATAAGAAGAAGTCTTGATGGTACCCTGATCTTAAAATCGTAGACTACTTGATTTCTCTGGATATTCCTACCCGAACCATTGGATTGTAGTCAAGATTGAATGAATGGTTTTTATTTTTCAGTGATTTTGATTTTCAATTTTAGACAAGGTTACCTTACAACTACCTATAACATTTTTTTCAGGTACCATGATAAAGAAAGGGGGCAAGAACAAAGAGATCAAAGTCAAGGGAAAATTCCTGCTGGATGGACCTTGGTTCATCATCTCCTTTGATGCTATTTTGGTGAACAATGTCTACCATGTTCAGGGGACACCTACATACTCACTCCGAATGGAGATGGGGAAGAATGGCGAGGTCATCCTGGACAAGCTGCTCAGGTATGCTTTGGGCTTTCCAAGCCCTGGGGACCAGATGAAGGAAGCCTTTCTGACCTACTTCAATCAGTGCCGTAGTAAGAATAAGGTGAAGAACTTCACCTTCAATCAGTTCTTCAAGGCATTGGAAGAAGCCCTGAAGATGGAGGTAGTAGCCGACGTACAGTTGATGCGGGCAGCTAAGACAATGATCGATCGGTTCGATCCATTTAACGAATGCTTTCGTGGTGTACCTCATGACCGGGAGAAGGAGGAGGAGAAGAAGCAATCCAAATGTGAGTGACTAGCGGACAAAAATATCCACATCTGTGAATTCTGTATTGTGTGATTGATCTTGAAAGTAATCTCTTCCAGTTTTGTATGCATACGATGTTCCAATCCAAATATTTAGGGAGTATATACTTATTTGCACTTAAATGCCACATCAGCTGTGTACATGTACATTGAAGCAATATTGACTGGCCTCGGGGCGATACGACATATATCGCCCAAACTCTTATTCATATCGCTCAAGTCGTAGACGAGGATGATATCAATTTAGTGAGGGCGTTATATGTCCTTTCGCCCCCAGGCCAGTCAATATTGCTATTATTAACCAATCAGACATCTAGAGCAAAAATCGTGAAAATTTTGATATTTTACAGTTTAAGAATGGGAATCTATGTTGAGCAGACTGGGCCTTAATTGACGTACGGCGCATCACTGGCCTGGGGACGCAGTATCCTGTGTTGTCTAACTTGACGTACAGCACTGCGTGGTTCAAGGCCGCGTACAAAAACGCATAGAATACCCGGATGTTAGCTCTGCCTTATTGCCCGCTACTTTTCCACGCATTTTCTCATAGACTTTCCTGAGTGGGCAATAAATTTGTCTGTGGTTAAACAAATGGAAACTTATTGACCGACCACTTGATCCTAGTCTTAAGCAGGCAATGATATATTAAAGTTGCCCTGCTCAGATGTCTGATACGGTTAATAATACACAATAGTTTATATTATAAGCCTTACCCAAAACTTAAATCCAGCACATTTGAAGAAGAAAAATTGATTGCAGAAACTCGTCACATGTGGCTTCATGAAAATAAATGCAGAGGGTATTAAAGTGCTCAGCATGAAACAAATGCATCTTTTTATGCAAGTGATTCTGATTGTGATGGTGAAATAAAAAGAAAAGAAATAGTGTCCAAATCACACATCACCTGGAATAAAAGAGAAATTTGTTAACCTTATTTTTTTTTGGGGGGGGGCTCATAACAAGTTTGAAGAGGAGGAATCTTGTCTTGTGTTATGTTTTAAAGATTTTTCTTTAATTAAGCACCCATGGAATTCAAAATCATAACAAAATACAATGTTGATTAGTGCTCACCCTGCTCTAATACTTTTCATTATCACATCCTTGCATTCATATTCCTTCAAACTGTTTCTACGCAGTTGACCTACGGTACCTCTACAGATGTTACAAGTGTCCGGTACTCTTCAGAGTGCTCCCTCGGTTGATGGAGAAGGAAGCACTGGCTATCCTGTCAACAGATAGATTGAGCGACCTGGAAATGCTTGAATCGGTGCTCAAAAACTCCCCAGAAGACCTAGGGTTTTATACGGTAAGATGTTTGTGAGATGATCTTCAATGCGTAACTTTTCCTTTAAAGAGTAATTATGGTAACTACTGTACATGTACCATGGTAATAGGACTCAATAGCCACTCAAATTTGAGGTTTCCTATCACCAGTCCGTTATGGAAGAGGTCCTAGATTTGCCTCTCTGTGCCTGAATGCAGAGGTTGTATTGGATAAAGCTAGATAACGATGAGCCTGTACTGAACAATGAGATATTATGAAATATGTCCAACTGTGATTGATAAATAACATGAATGAGTTTATTTTATTGTTCTTGAATAAAAGTGAATACAGGGGCCCGTTGCATAAAACTTTTTACCAGAGTTTTTGCCCTGTGTAAAAGTCAATGGCAGAAATCAGACTAACCTTAGTTTTCAGTTTTTGCCAAGTTTTCTCAGGTAAAAAGTTTTATGCAACAGGCCCCAGGTGTTCATGTCGTTCAAGTCTGGTTAAAGTTCATTATCGTACAATGTCATTTCCTATAATACCTCAGTCACATTTGCTCTAGGGCAGCCGTACGGCGAGTCGAAAACAGCCATTTTATTCATTTTTATTCAAACCACCTATATATAACTGGTACAAAAAATGTTAAAACGGCCGTTTTCGACTCGCCATACGGCCGCTGTAGAGACAATGTGACCGAGGTATAAAGGTGATTGAATTTGGATGAAATTTTATTTGTTAGTAAAAGAACCTGTGAAAAGACAGTGGAGCAGTACATAAATCATGCATGTTTACAGTATTTATCTTCGTTTCTCTCTATCTCTCTCTCTCTCTCTCTCTCTTTCCCTTTCTCCCCCTCTCTGTCCCACACTTTCTTTATTAAAAACCACAGACCATGCAAAAGCACGGCTGGGGAGGGTTAGAGGCTTCCTTCCAAGGCTTCGTGAAAGCTGGCTTGATTCCAGCCAACCTCTTCAAATGCACCCAAGACTCTACACAACAAGGCCCATCCTCCAAACCACCCAGTAACCAGAAGTGCCACCATGATGAACCCTCTACATCCACTGCTCACCAGGACAATGCAGGGACCTCATCATCCAGACAAACTAAAAGACCATTACCTTTATCCGTCACGATGGCATTGATCCTGAAGGTTTATGACTTGGTCAAGTTCTTATGCAGGGAAGGAAAACACACATTTGTGAAGGATGACATGATGAGAAAAGCTTGGCATAGAGATGCCTGTCGGAATGTTACGTTTGATCGCATCAAAGAGGATCATTTTGTGGAGCTTCAGAAGAGAGAGGTGGTGACTATCGAAAAGTATGTTTGGTTTGATTTTTGGAGGGGTGTTTTTTATTCATATTATCCCTTTTCTTTGCACATTCAGGTGTATTATAGTGTTCTCGTTCAAAGTTTAAACTGATTAAGCTCTCTTACCTGCTTTGCTGATTTCATAATAAATGAAACCATTTTTATACATTCATGAATTCTCATATACTTAGGGATATAGGTATTTGAAAATTTTATGAGGATGGTATTTGTATCTCTTTCATGTAGAGCAAGTCCAAGATTGCCTGTACTGGCATTTCATTGATCTGCCTCGGCTGCTTTCTATATTGACAAGTGTGCTAATGTTGATAAATTGGCGTGGGCAGAAGAGAGAGTTTCAGTCAGTAGCTTTACATACATCAGATGTGTAATTGCATATGGTAAATTTTGTTTTGCTTTGCTCATCAAATTGGCAACAATATGATTTTCTTTTCATTTTACTTATTTGAATACATGTAATTGAATATGGAGGTAATGCGATTCAAAATGAATAATAAATGCTATTGAAAATTCTAACAAATTGCTAAATTTTTATCTTTATCTGATTTTGTTGCCTTTCTCTCCCCTTTGTCTGCAGAAGAATACCCCAATTTGAAACAATGTACCATTGGACCAAATATCGCCGATATGAGGAGAAGATTGCATATGCACTGGTATCAGATCTGCTTAACCAAACTGTTACCAATCAGTCTACCCCACCCACAGAAGAATTCTCAGAGTTCAACCTCGATGAATACCAACTCCCGGCTGTCATGCATATGTGGAAGTCTCCCGTGTCGATCATCCTCGGCAGGGGAGGCTGTGGCAAGACTCATGTTGTAGCCTCCTTTGTTACCAAGTACCTCGAAGACAGGGAGAATAAAATGAAGCTTGAGATAGAGAAAGGTTTGATGATTCTAATAATTCACTTGATTTTGATGTGATTTTATTCGTCATTGTCAACATTACGTAAAATTTGTCATTGCTACAATCTGCAGAGATTATATATACATTAGAGGATCATTAGCTCTCGGAGCTTGAATCAAGAGCTAATAATGTAACTACATGTACTTGATGACTTAATCAGTGCTTCACACGTGTACATGTAGCACCGGGGCTGCTATTCAATCATTAATAAAATCAAGTTTATAAAAACAAGTATGTAACTTTGTTGTGTCGGTGCAGGAATGCCCTTAGCCCCCACTTACGCGCACCTCACCGGTGCGAAAACGCCTACACATTGCACAATATGCGCGTTATAAATAGCGTTTCTGCACGCATGCAAGCCGCGAAAATGTGGTGCTAAGGATGTTCTTGCACCGACACAACGACTTCTATGTTTACGGTAGAGAGATTCCATAAGGTACATTAACCCTTACTAAACCCCCAACAAATTTTGTCACTACGCCGTCGCGCGAAATGTTTTGACCGCGCCGCTTGCTGACTTTTTACTTTCAAGTCTTGCGCATCTTTTGAGACCAAATTTGCGACGCCCGGGTACGCCGTCCCCAAATTACGCAACATTTTGTAAGTGTATGTCAGACCCGAAATTGCTATAAAACGTGATTCCGTGTACAAAGTCAATGCAAATTGTGTTTTTCAACCAAAAATCATAAATGTATGATTATTTTTACTTTTTTGGTTTAAATAGATTTATTTTATGCTATTTATGATCGCAAAAGGGTCCCCGACAAAGTTCATTGGAAAAAAACAATAAAAAACAAAAATACATAAGAAATTAATAAAATCTTGCAATTTTGTTGTAGATATTTGTTAGAAATGTAATAATTGATACTCCCACCAAAAATTAGCAATCTAGTAGCTATATAAATTGCATTAAAGGGTAAAAAAATACACAAAAAAACAAATTTAGGGCAAATTTCATATTTCTTATTTGTTATTAGGTAATAAAAAATATAAACAAGAAATTGTAAAAAAATTTGACTTCACAGTCTTGTAGTTTACATCCGGCTCTGCGCGCGTGCAAATTTTTCGCGGCGATTGCGCAATCAGCGGCCGAGATCTGGGGGGGTCAAATTGACCCCCCCCCCCCCCAGTATATACTGGTCCGAAATAGCCCAGTTAAGATAAGGTTAATGTATGTCTAATGTCTTGTGGAAACTTCCTGAAGAAATTTGTGTTTGTTTCCTGTTTTGCATTCAGATTAAATTGCCTTGAACAGTTTATGAAATGAAGGAAGAATGAAAATATTGGGGGATGGACGTACAAATATGTTGACTATGGAATTGCCCTGTCGTAAAATACCACCAATTTCCAGAATTCTGACTCGTATTTTTGTAATATCTTGATATTTATTCCAAGGCTTCGATTAACCATCGAAGGCTTAATTTGTACGAAATCAAGTTCTTTTGGTGCGATTGATTTAAATTGTGCATTATTAAGCAACAATAGTGTGAAGTCACATTGCTTGTTAGTAAGAATTTAGGCTTGCTAAATATAAAATACTTGAATTCAATTAAGAAATTTTCTTAGTATGGATCAATTCCTTGTGGAATAGAGTTGCATGAGAAGGCAAAATGGAATGTTAAGTACAGTTCTTTAATTCATTTTATCAGTAAAGTTTGCAGATCTGGGGAGCATTCCATGAAAGGACTTGTCATACGTTTTATCTAACAAGTACCATTTTATCCTACAGTTTCCATAGTAACACTGCTTCTTAGACAATGAACATTATTGAAAGTTGTCAGATCTGCCAATTTGTCGGCCAAAAATGCCGATGAAACACTCCCCTGGTGAGGGTTTCATCAACATCCGACAACTTCTTGATTTTGATTTGCTGAAAACCACTGTTACTGTGTTAACTGTCGGAGAAAACAGGACTTGTCAGAGAAAACATCTGACAAGTCCTTTTTATGAAACACTCCCCATCTTTATCATTGTAATTTGCAAACTACTGCAAACTTTTCTGCTGTATTGGATGCATTTTGAAATTCAATATTATTTTTCTTTTACTCAATGAAGCTGCACAAGAAAGTAACCAGGAAGCTACTGATGAGGCTTCAGATGGAGAGGAGAAGGAGGAGAAAGACAAAGAAGAGGACGAGAGCAACGATAACAGAAATAGAGTAAGAATTGAGGCAATGGATGAACCACTGGTCCTCCTGACGGCCCCTACCGGCCGTGCAGCCTCCATCATCGGAAGACGCACCGGTCTTAAAGCGAAGACGCTTCATAGCGTTTCGGGTACCGCCCGCATGTCTGAACCAGAGTACTTCATCTACAAGAAGGTTGAGATCCTTGTCGTTGATGAATGCAGTCTGGTTCCAATCTCTGTCTTGTCAGGAGTCTTGAGTTCACTTCTTAGACATAGTCTCAAGAAGGTCATCTTCCTTGGAGACCCTCATCAGCTTCCTTCCATCGATCCCGGAAACTTCCTTCAAGACATTATAAAAGGTACTCTATCAGATCTGGACCCCATCTTACAAAGAGTTGCGATTGATCCAATCAATCGCATGTATGGACGGCCAGCAACGTCAACATCTATCATGCATGTTTGTTCAAAATATTTTCTAGCTTTGATGTATATATTCATTCATTGCTTTCTTGAAATTTCACTGTGCTTCTCTTTGTTTACAAAGGACATTGTGCAAATTTCCTGTAGAAAAAATCATGACACTGTTGGATTTCCATAGAGTTACGATTGATTGGATCAATCATAACTCTTTGTAAGACGGGGCCCTGTTTTTTTTTCAGAAGCCAATAAGCTATTCATTCAGGTAGGTGTTACATAAAGCTGTTCATAAGTAACGAGTGGCTTTACAAACGACTGGTGATCCTTTTTCGTGGTAAATTTTGAGAACCAAATTTTCATTAGTGTGGATTTAGCCCTTAGGAATGAATCACCGGTCACTCGTAAAGTCGCTTATAACTTCAGCTTAATGAGACACTCACCTGAATGTCTTTAATAGAGATTGATATTTCATCCCATAGGCAAACCTATTTGCAAAATAATTCAAACCATGTTATGTGAAACATAGGTTATAAACCCTTTCTAAGTGAAACAAATTTTCTATGGTCCCCAGAGATTCAACTTGGGTTAAAGTTACCAGTATTCAGAAAATATCCGCCATTGTGGTGATAAAGTAATTAAAATTTCATTAGATAATATTCTAAATTTATTCAAAATTCTTAATTTTGTTTATAATTCAATGTGGTATTAAAAAAAAAAAAGATTCTTAATTGGTGCATTAATGCTGGCTGTAAAACATTCCACCCTCTGTTTTTTGTTGGGTTTTTTTGCAAATTACAATGTATCTCTATAAATTGCTAATGATAATTTTCTTGCGCTACTATCAAACATCAATTTTGTCTTGCTCATTTTGCATCCACAATTTCCTCGTTCTTGCTAGTGTTTAAGAAAACCAACAGTGACTGTATCCATACACTAAAGAAAAACCACAGGACCGATGAGGGCGGCAGACTTATCAATGAGAACTCGAGGAAAATTGCCGAAGAGAAACGGAGCGACCTTCAATTTCAACCTGACATGTTTGAATCGTTGGACACCTCAGCACGTCAAGCTGGAAATGGTAAGTGATACCTGTGCATTAGTGATGGTAGGGGAAGTCTCATGTTCATTTTTGCAGGATGGCATACAGAAAACCAAATAGTCAGGTGTTGAGCAAAAAGAAGTAGAGAGTCATTGTTGAGACAATTGCTGGTATGGTGGTAATGGGAGCTTCATGCTGGCATCTATGTTGTGCAGATTCTCTTTACAATTTATCATTGTTCACCCCTGCTTTATGCTAAAGGTCTGCATATAGTGACCTGTGTGTATATATAGATATATGAATCTCAGTAGAATACACATATGCCAGTTATGTCAGAATGGCATCAGTGTTTCAGAGTGTTATTTTGAAGTTCCCTTCATCCAAATTATCTAGAATTAAATTTTCAGATATGATCCAGCCAAACGCTAATTATACACAACATGGTTCGATTGTGAGATTTCTTTCCCTTTTCCCATTTTCTGTAGGTCTAGATCAAACGATAAAGACCTTGCTCGAAAGCAAGCCCCAACTCAAAGATGACAGAAACTCACAGTTTGTCGCATTCAGAAAGTAAGTATGCAAGCCTGGCAGCTAGACATGCCAAATATTCAATTCTTACACCTAACCAAGCTTAATTTAGAAGTTTCATGTATTATGGAGGTGTACAAAATCTAATCTGTATACATTTACTATACAGTAAATTGACTTACTGATATTACTTGGTCAAGATCAGTGATTCTACATACATGTAAACTGCCGATTTGTTTATTGCCAATTCGTCCACTCTTCACATGGTCTACCTTCATTTAGTCTAATGCCATTTCGTCAATCGACATTTCGTCTAAAGGCCATTTGGTCCAATAACATCTGGTCCAATCATCACTTCGTCTAATCACCAGTTCGTCTATGACCATTTCATCTTGTAACCAGTTGGTCTAATACCCATTTTCTTTTAATTAATTTCACCCAATTAACACAATGAGACCAAATGGTATAAGGACTAATAGGTTTTTGGCCAAATGGTTATTAGGTGAAATGGTGAGTGGACAAAATGATAATTAGACCATGTGGATAGTGGACAAATTGGTATTAGATCAATTGGAAATAAATCCATTTGTTTACTGAGTTTGATTTTGTTAAGGGGATTAAACTGTTAACCTCTCAACAACAAATTCACAAAACAACCCTGATATTTGTTTGAGATCATTACTTTGAAGATAATTGTACCATTTTCTGAAAGCATTATTGGATGATGATGATGATATTTCAAAGTTCTTCATAAATTTATAGAAACCAGATTGAAATCTTGAAAATAAAGTTGGAAATAGATCATACATGTACATTTAAAGGAAAGGGATCAATTTGGTCTATTGATAAATGTCATGTGTGGAGTAAAGTGTCACACCATAACTTGATTTTTAATGAGTAAAAAAAAATTGACACTTCACAAATCCCCAATTTAAGAAAAAAATATGTCATGAACACGTAATTATTATATATGGCCCGAAAGAGTATGGTCTCCCAAATAATTTGATACCATATTTATGTGGTATGTGTTAACACATGGATGATCAGGAGGTATTCTTTGCAGTGATGTAAATTTCAATTTGAACCAAAGTAAGGCATGACTGCATTGAATGAATCCAGATGTCAATGATGTCATAATCAAGGGTTGTATTAAAATCCATTTCTAAATCCCTTTTCAGTAATTTACATTATAATTGTTTAATTAACACTTTTTAGTATCAATTCTCAAGTTAATTTAGTTAAAAAGAGATTTGCAAATATGTTGACTAACTCATGTAGGATTATGACATCATTGGCCTCTGGATTAATTCATTGCAGTCTTGCCTTACTTTAACGCAAATCAAAATTTACATCACTGCAAAGAATACCTACTGATCATCCAAGTGTGAAGACATACCACATGAATATGATATTAAATTATTTGGGAGAAGATACTTGATCCAGCAATACATAGACTAGTGATTAAAATTGGGATTTTTAAGGTGTCAATTTTGTTTTTTACTCCACCGTAGAGTCTGGTTGAAATATGGAATCTATGGCCACAAAATCTCGCAACAAAGAGATTCAGTGGTTCTCTACCATTGCAATATGAATTATATTTCCTCTTTACATTTGTTTAATCTTGCTCAGCGTTGACGTCAAGGACATCAATGGGATTTGCTGCCGTCGCTACGCTGCCCATGCCCCGTATAAGAAAGGAGGCAGGCTTGACCTCCACATCCACGACAAGATCTGTGCTCGAAAGAACGGCACTATTGTAGTCCATGGGGAATATGATCCAAAGGCCAAGGAGAAGAAGAAGAAAGACAGAGAGAGGGACAGTGAGGCAGGCACAAGCAAGGATAATGGGGATGATAGCTGTAGAATCAGACGCATCAATAATGGAGACACTTTCTTCATCAAAAATGTGAGTGAATGAAGAGGACTAACTTCAGATTAGGTTTTATGGTTTCTCGATAGAGGGCGCTAGATAACGCCAGTTATTACTATTATCCCCATCATCATCATTATCTATTACACACAGTTTTGTTTTTGCCATCCCTCATTTTGATGCTGATGTTACATAATATAATATGGATAATTCTATATAGCATGTTTCCTTAAAAGAGGAATTAGTTGTCATGGGAAAACTTTCTTAGATGATTTGATTTATCAGTGAAAAGAGGTATTTCTCTTTTTTCATTTAATGAATTAATTATTACCTACATTTTGTGTACCAGTACTGATAAGAAGTTGTACTAGTTATCTGATGGTGATATTGCACAAAAAGCTCATCCCACATAAGTTTTCTCTTCTCTTTATTAAACTCCTCAGTAAAAATGATCAAAGTTTGTTTTTTTCTTAGAAAATATTTAATAATGCTTTATCTTGACAAGAGTTTTCAAAGCCTGAAACCAAATAAAAATATATTTGTTTGTTATTGCCATCAGTGGAGGGTAGAGGAGGAAAAGAACAAGAAGAGGGATATCGTTACTCTGCAGTCATTGGATGAAGAAGAAGGGAAGGTGTTTGAGGTCGACTTGAGAGATCTGATACGAAAGTTTAAGATAGAGTATGCTTGGGCTCGGACTATCAATACCTACCAGGTAAGTTTATTTCCAGTGATCCTCAGAGATGTTCTTACATATGCTGGGTTTCCCCAGTCTGTCAAATGAGCCAACAAGGCCAAATTGGCCAACTTTTCAGGCAAGACACGCAGTGCTACCCAACTAGTACGGATATTCAGTATTTAGTACTGAAAAATGAGAATACTTGCAAAATATTGATGATGATGATGATAATGATCCACAGCATTTATATTGGGCCATATATCTGTTAAAAACATTTATAGGCACAGGCTCATCCAATAAGTTAATCACTACACATCTGCTGAAATAAATGAGTTTTGAGAGACGGTTTAAAGAGTTCTATGCTGTCAATTTCACAAAGTGATCGGGAGGGAGTTCCAAAGGCATGGAGCAATAGAAGAAAAGGCACGATCTCCAAATCCCCTTAGGTGTGTGATGGGTACATGAAGAGTGACACCAGTACCAGATGAGCACAAGCCAGGACATACACGGCGTTGTTCAATAGGGGAGGTCACGTATCCTGGAGCTAAACCATGCACATATTGATATATAAAGTTTCAGTTTTATGTGTTGTCCTATGGTGATTATTTTTTACCTGATTGCTAAGAAAGCATGGAGTCCTGTAAGCAAGCAACTGGAGGACCGACGGCTTAAGGTTCTCTCCGAGGAACCTGGTAATGAGGATTAATGCCTTACCAAAGGGCACTAACGCACCATGTGCCGGATCACCAGAATACAAATCCCCTGCTCTACCCACTGAGCTATCGTGCCTCCCTGTGCACTGGAGGACCAACGGCTTAAAGGTTCTCTCCGAGGGACCTGGTAATGAGGATTAATGCCTTACCAAAGGGCACTAACGCACCATGTGCCGGATCACCAGAATACAAATCCCCCGCTCTACCGACTGAGCTATCGCGCCTCCCTGTGATATTTCTTTGAAAATACTCATTCCTCACTAAAATACTGGTTTTCATATTTTAATATATCGAAATATTCTTGTTCAGGTTGGCAGCTCTGGACAAGGTATATGTAATTGAAATTGAATCTTTAACGTTATTTTTCTAAGATGTAAATATTGACCATCCATACTTAAAGTAACTTTGAAGTTTTATCAATATCCATCGGTTTAGAGGTAGCATTCGCATTAGCAGAGGCACGAATATAATGCTGAAATATTCTTATTCCATAGCCTGTAGTACTAATCTGTATCCAATGAATGAAAGTTTACTTTATGGTATTTTTACCATATGGTCAAAATACTCAGCAGCAAACAAAATCAAAGAATTCTTGAAAGATACCGTAATCATAGATTTTATACAACAAACTCAGATTACATGATTTAAAAATGTGGGTGTTTTGCTTGGAATTGTGGGCTAATAGTGATATAAGTAATTGATGACCCCCCCCCCCTTATGGGGGGCGGGGGCTCATGTTTTTATGTTCTTTTATTCGTTTTTGAATTTTCTGTTCCACAAATTTTCCATTCCTTGGAAATGTAATGTTTTTTCCATTATTGGTGTTAATTCCTCTTACATTTCATTTTCACCAATGCACTGCCACACCCCTTTTGCATGTTATTCTAAATGCACATTTGTACTACAAAAATTGGTAGGTACCCTCATCTTTATACATAACAATTAAATTAAGAAATCCCAGGAGATCAGTGAAAAAAAAAATATTTGAAAGGCCCTCATTGACTATAACCAGGAAGTTCAAGTGAATAGGAGAAAAAAATCAATACATCCTAGTTGAACTCAAGAAGTCAATGTATAGAAAAACATCTATTAACATCCCCAACCTATTCAATACACCCCCATTGAATAGAAAACACAGGGAGTTAATGAATAGCAGAATAAAATCAATACACCCTCATTGAACATTGTGTACTCCAGGATGTCAATGCTGCAAAAATATATGCACCCATCCTCTTCATCTAGTGCACAGAAAACACAGGAAGTTAATGAACAGAAGAATAAAATCAATACACCCTCATTGGACATTGTGAACTCAGAAAGTCAATGCATAGGAAAAAAAATCTATGCACCTCCAACCTCTTCACTCAATACATACACCCTCATTGAATAGAAGCGCCGTGGTGTAGCGGTTCTGACTCTCGCCTTGTAATCAGAGGGTCGTGTGTTCGAATTCCACCATGGTCTAGCGTCCTTCGCCAAGGCGTCAATCCACACTTTGCCACTCTCACCCAGGTGCTAATTGGGTACCGGTAGGAAACAACCGTCATTGTGGTTGGTTTAGCAAGTTTGTGCCTAACAGGCTGCTTGAAATGCTATGAATCCAGTGACCGGGTAATAATAATTGTGAAGCGCTTTGGACAGTCGTAGATTGATAAAGCGCTATATAAATACCAATTATTATTATTATTATTAATTACTAAAACACAGGAAGTTAATGAATAGAAGAATAAAATCAATACACCCTCATTGAACATTGTGAACTCAGAAGTCAATGCTGCAAAAATATATGCACCCATCCTCTTCATCTAGTGCACAGGAAACACAGGAAGTTAATGAACAGAAGAATAAAATCAATACACCCTCATTGAACATTGTGAACTCAGAAAGTCAATGCATAGAAAAAAAATATATCTATGCACCTTTTTTCTTCCAGTACACTCATTAAATAGAAAACACAGGAAGTTAATGAATAGACGAAGAATCAAAGTCCCCATGCTGGGGTTAGCATGAATATACCAAGGAAGTGTGGTTATCATTGTAAATTATGAGTCCTACTTTTGTGAGAGAAAGGTTCTTTGGTTAGGTCAAATTTGATATCTCTCTCTCTCTTTTTATGTTTCTTGTGGATTAGAATAATTTTGTTATCATTGGCAGGGCATTGTGTAAACCAGTGTTGGGTATTTATTTAGCTGATTTATGGGAAGTAAGTTAGCTAGTGAGTACAGTGATGTGATTATTTTGTAGGGAATTGCCAATTTTAAATGTGTAGCAAATATGTTAAAATGCATATCAAACACTTAAGCTAATATTAAAAAAAAATTGGTGTGATATAGAGCTCATGAATTGCTCCACAAGTTTGCTTAAATGTTTCTCCTCAACCTTCTACTAATTAATACTCTCTGTGAATCCAGGTTTGAGGCTATGAATGCAATACATATGTTCTGTTTGGGTTTTTTTTTTCTTTAATCAGACCAATCCTAACGTCACAGGTGGTTGCTTCTATATTTGTGTTTTTGTGCAGCATAAATGTTCATGTTTCACAAAGAGTTAAATATGACTTAAAGCCCTGCTTATGTCAGACAATTATCCCGTGAAGTTGATCAGGATCCCGTTTTTATAAAGACTTGTTATAATAACAAATGCACAATTTCTATAACAATTGTACCATGATCTACCATCAGCTAACCAGATAGAAGGATTTCAGTAGCTTTTAACTGTTAGAGCAAATCTGTTATTGTATGTTATAAGTTTTATGAAACGCCCAAATTAACCTCTGCAACGTTTCTAATACCAAACATAACTAGGAATTTATGTACAACATGTACATGTATTCACACTTTAATTCTTTATGAAACACAACATGGTATTACTGTTTACTTGTTTTTTAAAACAGTGTGCAGATCCAAGTTGTAAAAGGCCCATTTTATATTACAGCATAAAAAGTAAAAAGAGCATATCCATTGCCAGTGAATGGGACATTGAAGCCAATCATCCACAAATGATCTTGGACGATCTTAGATTAATTTAACAGGGTTCCCACAGTCATGGAAAATCCTGGAAAATTTGTGGTCATGGAAAGTCAGGGAATTTGGAAAATTTGTGAAAAGTCATGGATTTGCATTTACCTCTTGGCCATGGCAGCTTTCTAGTTTGTCATGTCTCGCAGCTCTCTTTGACCATACTCTGCTATTTTAATCGGTGTTCATGATTTATATTTCTCCCAGTTTTATGACATCCCAAATTCTGCATAACACTTGGGATGTCACTGGAATTAAGTCATGGAAAGCAGCAATTTAGTCATGGAAAGGTCATGGAATTCTGTTTTCAAAAACCTGTGGGGACCCTGTTTCAGCCCTGCTTCATTTACATTGCTATTAAGATGTATGGATGCCTCTCACCTGGGGTTGATGTAGTTGAAAGCCAGTATGCATATATAACATGTTGCAATATTGGTAAATCCTGCATACAATTTTTTTCAGATTACCACTATTTCATTTCATTTTATTTTCAATTTGCTAAGAGTAAACAAAAATAAATGTCAACTTACAAACAAAAGTACTGCCAAAGTATTTCAAAGTTTTTAGAATTATTCTCAATTATAATATATTTTTCTTCACAGGAGTGGTGTAACAACAAATCCTCAAGTATACTTCTCACTCGTGCATAATATTTTCCCAAGTTACCGCAAATTTGTGTTATCAATGGATACATTCCAACTTTAGTTAGTATTGTTGAATGGCTGCTCCTTTTGCTAATTCCTAAGACATGTAAATTCAAATGGTATGTTTCATAACTATCTGGCTGGCATCTTTTACTCAGCTAACCACCCTATAGGGGAAGGCGGGGTAAGTTGAGCCGCCACCCCAAGGCCAATAATGAATGAGTCAGACATTGTGGTGGTGTCATGTATTGATGACCCATTGCACAACCCCTAACCCCACCACATTGTTTTCAACGTAGAAACAAAAAGTACTTTTTTTAGAGGGAAAAATACAAATTTCAGCCCAAAAGTAAAAGAAGGGTGCGAAATATATTAGTGCTTTTTACCCACACACGTCTTTACATATAATAAAGACTTTAGAACAACATTGTTAGTCCAGGTATGGATCCTCATTCTTTTCATAGTCTTTTACATGATGGATGCATAAGAAATGTGTGGATATGAAAATATTGCATAAAGTTCGGACTGGGGTAAGCTGAGCCAGCCAACATGGGGCAAGTTGAGCCATGGTAATTGTTATGGTAATGTACATGTATATATATAAATAAAAAAAACCTTAAAAAGCCATTGATATGCAGGCAGAAAGGAGCTAATTCACATGACATTTCTTTTACTATTAGAGGATGTCAATATTTATAGAGAATTAGCAAGTGAGAGACTTTAAATTAAAAAATTACTTGCTGGTTCTTCCCCCATACATCTTGTACATAGTTTTTGTGGCTCAACTTACCCCACAGATGGGGCAAGTTGATCCATTTGACATAATTTTTTTCAAAGGTGACAATGACTTTCACTATGGGGTTAGAAAGTTATATATAGGTAAAAAATATATCCTGAGAATTGAATTTTAATGTGAGCTACTTATTTCTACAAGATTATTTGTCATATCAATTCTAACAAGCAAAAAGTGTCACAACTTACCCCGCTTTCCCCTATTCTTGTTTTTTCTTTTATAACTCAGGGTTCTGAGACAGACCACATCGTCTACGTCCTCAGTCCGAACTCTTCTTACGAGAACCGGCAGCACCTCTACACTGCCATCACAAGAGGGCGCAAAGGATGCATCATCATCGGGACACGATCCCGCCTACACACAGTCATCAAGCAGGATCCTAGAGATAGACTCACAAGTCTAGCAAGGTTCCTAACAGAGAACCTTGCTGAACCCCTGGTATGTACTCCATGTACATTATTTCAAAGTCCCTTTAGAAACAATGAGTTAATTGATGAAAATCAATAATGATTGTTTCACAGTGCTGATTATTTTCCCCTCAATTTGCGGGGTTCTGGTGAATTGAATACACTTGTAAATCAGAAAAGTTTGTCATGGTGTGTAGCTCCAGAGTATCATTTTATCAAAAATTTTGTCTGACACGTTGTCAGATCTGAAACTTTCCTTATTTTTGATTGGCTGAGAAGCACTGCTACTAAGGTAACTGTCGGATAAAACAGTAATTCTCGCTACCCCAAATAGCGATTTCGCCGAGATCCGGGAAAATCCCTGTAACGTCCATTGCATTATGGGATAGCTTTTTCGGTATTACAACTTCCTGTTCGGAAGTCCAACGCACTGTTTTGCAATTTAGATCAACAGTGCCGTCATGCACAACAACACAACGTAGCTTTCGCTCGGAAAGTTCGTGATCACAACCCTCTCTTTCACTAACAGTTGTACAGCCTTTTCTGCTATATAAAGTCACTAATTCTGCCTGACGCTTTCCATTGCACGGTATTCATCTGTCAGTTAAGATTTTTTTAAGTTCCGAAACTGATTTTTATCCATTTTGTGGTCGACGAAAAATTGAACGAAATGAATGCTGAATATATTTAGTGTCTAGTTGAATACGATCGTGATGTCAGGCCGGTCGCTAAATGCAAAATTTTAAGATATTCATTATTTGTTTGATTTTTTTATAACCAAATAAAAACATGAATAAAAATTATTCTCACATGAAATATATTTTTTATTTTTATTTATAATTCAAATGGAATCAAAACTGACCAAATGTAATAAAAAGTATTATACTCTGTACATATTACGCTGATTGGCATCGATTTCAGCGTGGTGGAAAACTCAGTATCGCGAACCTCGCACGAGCATGACTCTAAACCGGAAGTGGTGATGACGACCCGACGGAGTGAAAATTATCTCGTCTCGCGCATTATGAGATTTTTGTTCCTATTTGGGGTAGCGAGAATTGTACATTTATCCTTCAAGTCCCTTCATGAAACGTTCCACTGGTTTCATGTATTATTTCTATTTAGCAATTAGGCTTTACATTAATAATAACAGGGCCCACTGGGAGAACAGTTTTCAGAACTGAAATGGCTTCCCTAGGTCAATATACCTATATTATTATTATCATTATAATTAATTGATAATCGATATTATTATTTTTATTATTATTATGACTACATTTTATTATTATTATTATTATTACTACATTTTCTAAACTAGCAGATGTTTTGTCAATAATTGCATATTCTGAATGTATTTGTTTACCCCCAAGAGAATACCTCGTTATAAAGCAATGATGTTCTCACTACTTTATTTAAATAAACTTGTTCTTTTTTAACCCTCTCAATAGTACATTATATATTCTACCAAAAAAATTACCAACATTATATTATTCTGTTTTAAAGGGTTCTTTTTGTTTTATGATTTACTAATTTACAATATGTTCAAATTTCTTTTGATATCCTACAGTTCTCAAGGTGTAATTATCCTGGACAGGCGGATCCAAGAACACCAGAAAGACCAGCACCAAACAACTTCTCTGGGTCTAACACAGGTAATTAATGAATCCTTGTAGACTGAACTAGTATCTTTACTACAAATCCCTGAAAAGTTGCCATCCACTGTAGCCAATAGTAGTAGTGAGAGGTGATCGGCATGTGATCCAGTACTGAAAACAATTTATTATCTTTACATATACATATTTGGGAGCATTTCATTTTTAAACAATCATGAACCGATTATGATTTCTGTTTTAGTACCAGAATTGTGACTCTGAAAATATATGTAAGTTTGAAAAATAATGATATTATGATTTATTTTTTATTTTTTTGTTCAGATATCTCTTAAAGGCCAAGTCTGTTTTAAAATAGCACTAATTAGTTTGTTTTCCCATTTTATTTGGTTTTCTTTAGGAGTTTCAGCATCAAGCCCATGCCTGAGGAGTCAGGCACAAGAATGGTCTGTGAGGAGATCACCTTTACTCCTACCAGCAGGTTCAATTCAAGCTACTCCTGCATCTGGTCAACACCAACCAAACCAGTGGAGATGTGAAGAGCTCGCCAACAGTCTTATATCCAATGGCCATTCAACCTCAAGAGCAGTTCCAGTCTCTGGATGTGAGTCATTTTCAAGATCCAATGGTCCATCAACCTCAAGATCTGTTCTTGACGCTGGATGCGGGTCATCTTCTCTTGGGTGCATGTCGTTAGTGGTCCCTGTAAGTGGAGGTGGTCCATTAGCACGAGCCACACCTGCTTGCAATCAACTATCAGGAAACTCCAGAGGTAGCCCATCAGGTCCCTCCACTGCAAATACAGCCCCGCCAGGAACCACTAATAGAAGCCCATCCGTAGGTCCCTCATCTACACACAAAGCACGACCAGTTACCTCTGATAGAAGTAACCCATCCATAGCACTAACAGGAACCTCTAATGGATGTAGCCCATCAGTAAGGCCCTCATCTGGATACCAACAACTACCAGGAAACTCCAGAGGTAGCCCATCAGTAGGTCCCTCCACTACAAACACAGCCCCACCAGGAACCACTAATAGAAGCCCATCCGTAGGTCCCTCATCTACACACAAATCACGACCAGTGACCTCTAATAGAAGTAACCCATCCATAGCACCAACGGGAACCTCTAATGGAGGTAGCCCATCAGTAAGGTCCTCACCTGGATACCAATCACTACCAGGAACATCTAATAGAAGTAGCCCATCAGTAATGCATTCATCTGAATACCAAACACCTGCAGGAAACTCTATTGGATGTAGCCCATTAGTAAAGCCCTCACATGGATGCCAACCACTACCAGGAAACTCCAGAGGTAACCCATCAGTAGGTCCCTCAACTGCAAACACAGCCCCACCAGGAACCTCTAAGAGAAGCCCATCAGAAGGTCCGTCATCTACACACAAAGCACAACCAGTGACCTCTAATAGAAGTAACCCCTCCATAGCACTAACAGGAACCTCTAATGGATGTAGCCCATCAGTAAAGCCCTCACATGGATACCAACTACTACCAGGAACCTCTAATGGATGTAGCCCATCAGTAAGGTCCTCATCTGGATACCAACCACTACCAGGAACATCTAATAGAGGTAGCCCATCAGTAAGGCCGTCATCTGGATACCAACCACTACCAGGAACATCTGATAGAGGTAGCCCATTAGTAAGGCCCTTATCTGGATACCAACCACCTGCAGGAAACTCTAGTGGATGTAGCCCATCAGTAAGGCCGTCACCTGGATACCAATCTACACACCCACCACCACCAGGAACCTCTAATGGATGTAGCCAGTCAGTCAGGACCTCGTCTGGACTGCAACCACCACCAATAACATCTAATAGAGGTACATGTAGCCCATCGCCAAGGCCCTCACCTGGTTGCCAACCATCTGCAGGAAACCCTATTGGATGTACATTTAGGCTATCAGTTGGTCCCTCACCTGGACACCAACAACCACCAGGAACCTCTAATGGCCCTAGCCAGTCAGTAAGGTACTCACCTGGATACCAACCACCACCAGGAACCTCTAATGGCCCTAGCCAGTCAGTAAGGTCCTCACCTGGATACCAACCACCACCAGGAACCCCTAATGGCCGTAGCCAGTCAGTAAGGTACTCACCTGGATACCAACCACCACCAGGAACCTCTAATGACCGTAACCAGTCAGTAAGGTCCTCACCTGGATACCAACCACCACCAGGAACCTCTAATGGCCGTAGCCAGTCAGTAAGGTCCTCACCTGGATACCAACCACCACCAGGAACCCCTAATGGCCGTAACCAGTCAGTACGGTCCTCACCTGGATACCAACCACCACCAGGAACCTCTAATGGCCGTAGCCAGTCAGTAAGGTCCTCACCTGGATACCAACCACCACCAGGAACCTCTAATGGCCGTAACCAGTCAGTAAAGTCCTCACCTGGACACCAACCACCACCAGGAACCTCTAATGGTCGTAGCCAGTCAGTAAGGCCCTCACCTGGATACCAACCACCACCAGGAACCTCAAATGGTCGTAGCCAGTCAGTAAGGCCCTCACCTGGATACCAACCACCAAGGTCCTCACATGCATACATCTCATCAGGAACATTGCCTGCATGCAACCCTGTAGCAGGAGCCTCATCTGCTCATAATTCATCAAGACATGTCCCTCTGGGCGATCAATCCATGGCAGTGGATCTTCCTACACCAGTAGCAACAGAAGATATTCAGCCAGAAGTCAGAGGTAAGGATGGTATATTCAATGTTAAATGTGAATGATTGATATTTCATGTTCACATTTGGATGTCAGCATTTTTCTTTTGGCTTGATAATTTCTGGCGAACTTGGTTTAGATACTTGTAATTCAGTACAATTTCTGTAATTGATATTACGATAATGAGGTCTTATAATGTTGAGATGGATTTTAAAGTGAACATATATAAGTCATAAATCAATCAAGCTACTCTTTGATAATATCCTCAAGAAGAATAATATAAAGTGAAGGGCAGAACCACTGAGCAATACAGATATATGTTGCCCACTCTCATATTTTCACATTTCTGAACCATTCAGGATTCTCATATATTTTTTTTCTTTTGTCCTTATTAATAGCCAAACCCAACCGAGACAGACTGTCAAGGAAGCGTAAAGTCAGAACTGTTGCTTCTATGGTCAACCAACAGGTGTCGTCCATCAACAGTGGTGCTGTGCCAGTGGGTTCAGGAGAACCCAAGAAGTTTTGTGCAAGGGGATCATCTCTTGCAATGAGTTCAGAGTCTGATGTAGCCGGGGGGCAGATGCAGCTGAAGAGGGATCCAACATCCATTGAGAATGGTAGAGAACAGGCAAGAGCAAAAGAGACATCGCCAGGACTGGATGAAAGAGAGTTGCCTTTCACTTCTGTTCTTCCCAGGGAACAAACTTTGGTAGTTCCATCCAGGTGCAGGACAGATGGTGATGAGAAAAAGCCCCACTCCACATCACCCCGCAGCCACTTGAAGCGTTCAAGTGACACCCTAAACGAAGATGTTCAAGGTGTGGCTACAGGCAGCAAAGTGAAGAGATTAGCTACTGATGGACAGGAATCAACAGTATCATCTTCTAACTATGACAGATTGAGCCACAATGATACATCCATTTGCCCAAGGAGGGCAGTGGATGTCAGAGAGTCTCCTAAAAGGCTGAATAGTTGCTCCAGATCACCCTTGAGAAGTCTGCCTTCTACATCTAGTAATGTTCTAAAACCTGTTTCCTCTAAATATCCACAGGGTAAGGAGAAATCTCAAATGATTTCTGAGATCAACGAAATGCAGACGTGTTCTTCCAAGATTCAGTCCATGCAACAGTCATCAGAAAACAGCCAAGAGGTCCAAATATGTGTTCCAGGTCTATATAGAGGGCGATTCCGGTTTGTGAGACGGCTCTACAGTCAAGACAGCGAAGACCAATCATCCCAGCATAGGAAGTCAACTGGATGGAAGGAAGAATGTCCATTTGAAGATAGTGAAGATATAGAATTATCCCAGTTTCTCTTGCAGCCACCATGTGCCCCTCAGGTCCATCCTCTGCTGAACAGACTGGAAGAATGCCAAGAAGATGGTGATGATGATGATGGTAGTGATGAGAGTGATGACACTCTTTTATCCTGCTCATCAGATGAAACCGTGTTCTCTTCCAGTGGTACAAGTCCTTGCCTAGGAACAAGTGGTGGTTTTGATGATGATGATGATGAAGATGAGGAACTGTCACAATTCCTCTTTCAACATCCAAGTTTGCAGATACTCTAATTTCTAAATAAGCATCGGAATACTTGCTTATGCTTACATGTAACACAAGATCTTATCAGATGTCCTATGTAGTAGTAAATCCCAAAGTCAGGGAGATAAAGGCATAGAAGACTGAATACTTGGCATATCCAGCTATTCTGGATGGTGCATGTGAATTAGGGCGGTCTTGACACCAAGGATTGGTGTGAAGTGTAGTATGTATGTAGGCAAATCATGAATCGGGTGTGTCGGTAATGTCGAGTAAACACTGCTGTAGTTTACATTGTGCAATAAATAGCAAGCATTCATATTTTTCAAATTTATTGACTGCCTAGATAGATGATATGCATTTTTTAGATGAAACTTCATCAATATCTTGCTACAAAAATCATGTTGCATCATTGATGTATTCCAAGTTATACAGATTCAATGTCTTGTGTTTTTACTTCTAATCATGGGTACTTTTACAAAGGAAGTTTTGTAACACATCACAAGGATGAAAAAGAAAGTGAATATTTTTAACTAAATAGTGGGGTATGGATTCAGTTAGACTAATCTGCTCCTCCCAAATTTGAAAACGGTGTTTATGTATTGTATTTAGTAATTACCATTGTAATACTAGACTATAATTATTTAACATTCATTGAAAATTGTCTTTTTTAATTCATATTTTTATCCACCCTCATTTGAAGGGAATGGAAATATCAATTGTAATTGATTTTTTTTACGTATTTAGAATGATTATGTAAATCATGAGATCGAGATTCTTGACAAAAATACAATACATTTTATAATGTATTAGAATTCAAAATGAGCTTTAACCCATCCGTTTTCAGCATAAACCTTTGCTTTTGCAAACCTTCCAAATATTGAAATTTTGGAATATTCAAACCTGGTTTAAAATATTTATAACCGTATTATAAACCAAGCTCTTCACTCACAAGACCTTGAAGCAGGAATCGTGCTCAAGAAGAATAGTCTCAAAAGCATGTAGTATGATGAAATATGGATATTTTTATTTATTTTGCAATAATTCTAGTTATCTATGCATTATTATATCCTACATAGATTGAATCCTGTATAGTGATTGGTTCAAGTAGCATCATGTGACCGAATATATTTCAACTATGATGTTGCGTGACGTCAGACCTCGATATATTTTTGGATATACCAATATTCTGACGTCATTATTTCACAAAACTAGATATCTCGGCGCACCGGCTTGCGCGCTCTCTCTCCCGGGCGCGCAAGTCCAGCGCGATGCGTCAGCGCAGACACTAATCTGCGTTCCGCTGAGCGCGGTGGCTCGGAGAAAAGTAGGTAATTCAACGCAAGTAACAGGACTTTGCATGCTCAGCGCATAGATTTTGGTCATAAATTATTAAAAGTAGGACATAAAACAAATATATCAGGCGTTTCATTCGAAAGCATAGTGGGAATTATTAATCCTCGGTTGGACTGGCAAAAATACTATATTTCCCTCGGGGCTTTGCCCCTCGGGAAAAATAGTAATTGCCAGACCAACCTCGGATAAATAATTCCACTATACTTTCTCATAGCCTGATATATTTGTTTACTATCTGTGGGCAATATTGAAATGTATTTTCTAGTCATGTAATTTATTACACATTGTTATTTTACTCTCTGTGCAAAAGTGTATTGTTGGTGGAGCATAATGCATCAGGTATCATGATTATGACGAGCCCCTCTAGTTCGTTATTAATGAATAGTGGTCTCTCTTTTCATTTTAAACAGTATTACCAATCTATATTTCTACATTCCATAACTTTATATTAGTTATGTTGAACTTTGTGTAGATATTGTAAATTTTTAGAATTTTTGACTTTTATTTTGAATTTCTAACTAAAATGATTCTAATATTATATGATTTAAATTTTCAAATAAGAAAGTCTAATACATTTCAAAATTGAGGAATTTCTCTGAAGGTTGCACCCCCCCCCCCATTGGCATTACTGATATTGCCTTTGTGTATGCAAATAAAGGTAAAAGGGGACCCTTTTTAATTTTCTTGATATTCTAAATTGCTGCCATTGACCCCTGTATAATCATATTATGTACATTGTACAGTGTGAATGAGAAAAAAAATCATTTTCACGAAAGTGAGCACTAAAATGTATGTAAAATTTTGTTATGTGATCTTTGAGTGAAAACATGATGATTGCTAACAAAATATCATAAATATCATTACTTATCTCATGTATGTGATAAATGCTGTTTTTATATTCCAAATGGCTGCCATACGTCCCTCACTATATTATGAACAGTTTGAGTGGGGCAAATCATTTTTTACAAAATTTAGCTTTGCTTGACTACAAAATGCCTACAGTGATGTACGAGTGAAATTTACTGTCTGGCAACATAATTCTGAAGAGATAAATCATTTCTTTTGCCATATCGATCACAAATACTGGATTTTGGAATTCAAAATAGGTGCTAACAGTATCATGTACAATGTGAATGGGGAACTATACTTTTTCACAAGAGCAGTCACCTTGAAATGCATGTAATTGTGATCTATTAGTAAAATATTATTTCCCTCCATGCTCTACCCATATAGAACATGGCCTTCAAAGGACATTACACATTTTTACCTGCACATTTTAATTTCTACAAATATCCAAGCAATATACAGTGTGTACCCTTGTGATGATATGAAGTTCCTAATAAATATATTTATTTGCTACCAATACCCACTTTTTTTTTAACTTAGTTTGTATTGTAGTGTGAATATATTGTTTCTTATATATGTTGGGTTGAACAACTTTGAATTATGTATGAGAAAAATCCAAGCAAGAATTCTTTTTCCAAATCATTTCTAGTAGGATTATAATTAAGGTCCAAGAGAATTTTAGGTCTATAAGATCAGCCACTACATGTAAGTCTGATTAACTTAGCCATTTAAAATGTTTCCTATATAATTGGTTAAACCAGCTAGGCATTATGCAGCAGAAAGCTGTCCTGTCGGTGTCAAGTTCCTACAGGAGTTGCAGAAATATATTGGTTGAAAATTAGCGTTATTATTATTGTACTTTTTCACTTTGAAAAAGTTTTGAAATAATTTAGAGTTTGCACACCAAAAAATAATGTAAATAATTATACTGATAATATTTACATGTACATTGTGATAATGTCCACAATATGCCTTTTACTTGGCTTTAAAGATGCAATGGTAGGTATGTATATGTTCTAATAAAGAAAACTGCCACATGAAAGGTTAATTGCTAAACTGAAAACATTTTTTGGTTCAAACTGCGATAATACCCTTTAAGTTAACAAGACACCAAAAGCCTAAAATTCATATGCAACCAATATACAACCTGAATGAGTTTTTAGAGGAAAAAGAAAAATCAGCAAAATATTGTATGATATTACATGAACAAGAAAACTGAATATTCGAAAAGTTTAAAAATCTGTAATCACTTTATTTGAAATAGAACCATACAAATTATATGGGCATCATCAATAGGCCAGAGACCACTTCCATTTGCTCCGATACTCTTAAGAGTTAAGAAACTTTCTTTCAAAAATTGTACTTTAATTTTTTTAAAGACATAAAACAATACTAGTATGATAGCAATATTTCTATTGATACCCCAGGGGATTAGGTACGATTGAAAAACCATATATCCCAAATACTATGGGAAAATTGTCCCCACCACTTGTCATAAATTAATTACCAAGTTGCCAATTTGACAGTCTTAGGGATCTCAACTTTAAAACAGCCATAACTTTCTCATCTCTTGACCTATTTCTTTCAAACTTTCACTTTTTTTCATATTTTCTCCACTCTCATAATAGTAAAATATGTACAGTGGGTTTTTTTTTTCTTTTTTTTTCTTGTCTGTTTTTTTTTCAGGAATCCTGCCATTAAAGGACAAGTCCAACCCAACAAAAAGATGATTTGAATAGAAAAAGATAATTCAAACAAGCATAACACTGAAAATTTCATCAAAATTGGATGTAAAATAAGAAAGTTATGACATTTTAAAGTTTCCCTCTGACGAAGATTCTGCTAGGATCAAAAGCTTAGGCCCCTTTTGACTTTCTATTTTTAAGTTTCGTTAAATTTCACAAAACAGTTATATGCACATCCTGGTCAGTATGCAAATGAGGGGACCGATGACATCACCCACTCACTATTTCTTTTGTATTTTATTATATGAAATATCCTAAAGTTTCATTCCCCCTGAACATGTGGAATTCGATTGTTTTAACATTTTGTGGTTCAAACAAGAGGGCCCAAATTGTCAAATCTAAGAATTGAAATATTGTATGATTCAAACAATAAAAACAAAAGAAATAGTGAGTGACATCATCGACTCTCTCATTTGCATATCACTGACTTGAGCATAGAACTGTTATGTGAAAAATAAGCCAAAGTTTGAAATGTCATAACTTTCTTATTTTACATCCGATTTTGATGAAATTTTCAGCGTTATTGTTGTTTGATTTTTCTTTAAAAAATTCAAATCAAGTTTTTTCTGGGGTGGACTTGCCCTTTAATGTAGATAATCTAAAAGTGTATGGATTTCTTAAGTGTTTACATGTACAAGAGAAAAATGAAATAAAATGCTTTTATAGAGAGAAATCTAGATCAATTTAATCAATTAAAACAAATATAACTCAAATAAAGCACATTCAGAGTACATAGGGGTGAACTCCCCCCCCCCCCAAAAAAAAAAACTTATATTACTACTACTTATAATAAATGAAGAAAACAAGTCATTCATGATTTCAATTCATAATGTACTTTCCTGCATGAAATTAATTTGAAAACATTTAAAAATCCTTTCCCTCAACCTACTACATTCCTGAAAAGTGGTGCAAGAGAAATATGTAAATAATGTTAACCTCTGACACTTTTCTGGCTAATCATATCAGTGCATGAAATTTTGTCACTGAATTTGCTGAGAATATATTAAAAAGGGTACAAAGATGACAGACTACTTTCTGAAGTAAAAACAAAATGTTTCATATTCTGCAATCTTGATTAGATACAAAACTTAAGGCTACATACAACTCGAAAAATAAGAAAAAGATGCATGAATTCTCTCTTAACAGTGATTTCGACATATTTTTTTTTACTGTTTGAATAAGGAATAATGGTACATCACTTCTCCCTTGGGAGTTCTAGATGTTTCCATCTCCGGAGCTTGACAGGCGTCCTGTCCGTTGACGTTTTTTCCTCCTTGATTTTCTTCATCTCCACCCTCATGACAAGTGACACTTGGTTTCCTTCCTTGTTGGTGATGCGGTCTTCCTTCACAACATCCAACACATCTCCTTCTTGTACCTGCAAGAAAAATAATTAGCAAGTTGCCTTTAATAGTTACTTGATTGAAGTGTGCAATTGCCGCACAATTTGCTGACAAAAAACACATTCATTGTGGAATGAAGATCTTGTTGGGTTTTCTTTTAGGGGGAGGGGGCTTGTCAATTTTTTAACAATCCAGGATCCCCTCTTCGAAAATCATTCCCAGGCACCTGGGTGACACCCCCCCCCCAACCACCACCACCAATTGATGAATAAAAGGAATAGAGCAGAGTATGAGCACTGGGTAAAATGCAACTTGATAAAGCCCATAAAATCAAGGGTAAATTGCCAATTCATCCACTCACTTAACCCTAAAATGGCCGGGGGGGGGGGTTGAATCAACCCCCCCCTCAACATTTTCTGTGATTATTCCGCCGCGCGAAATTTTTTTACCGCGCCACTCGCAGAGTTTATACATTTAAGTCTCGCGCATCTTTTGAGACCAAATTTACGATGCCCGGGTACACGGTTCCGAAATAACGCAACATTTTGTAAGTGCATGTCAGACCAAAAATTTTTCCAAAACGTGATTTTGTGTACAAAGTCAATGCAAATTGAGTTTTCTCATCTTATTCATAAAGATATGATTATTTTTACTTTAAAAAGCTGAAAGCAATTGATTTTAGGATAATTATACTTCAAAAAGGTTGTGCAATAAATCTGGTGAAAAAAACAAAGAAAAACAAAAGGTTGAAAAACAAAGAAATACATAAGAAATTCATAAAACAATAAAATACATAAGAAATTGATTTCCAAACCGAAGTTTTTTTCAATTGCCATTGTTAAGAATGCTACAAAGAATATTTTTACCAAAAATTAGCATTCTAGGAGCTTTATTTAGTGAATTAGAGCAAAAAGTATGATTTATGCATAAATTAGCATAATTAATTCATATAAAATAAAATCTCATTATTTTGGAAAATTTTACCATACAGCCTTGTAGATTACATCGCACACTACCAGCGTGCAAATTTTTGCGGCACTCGCGCAATCGGCGGCCGAGATCTCAGGGGGGGCCCAGCCACAGAACAGCCAAAAAAGCCCGGCCTAGTTAGGGTTAATTTAGTCTAATGCATTCCGCCCATCAACATTTCGTCCAACAACCATTTGGTCCAATATTGGTCCAATCATCACTTCGTCTAATCACCATTTCGTCTCTTACCATTTCGTCTAATAACCAGTTGGTCTAATACCTTCTTTCTTTTCATTCATTTTGCACAATCAACACTTTAGTTTAAAGGTAAATGCCAGTTTTGGTAACGATCTCAAAATGACTTTTTACAGAATCCAATATAATGACCACCCAAGTGTCTGTTTGTATGAATAAAAAATATGTGCCAAAGGATTCTGGAAGAGATTGTGTAATTGCTGAGAAATAAGCAAAATAAGCCCGGATTCGGGCACTTCCGTCGGGTCTTTATTCCAGCAATAATAATACACTGTCCCACGTGTGCCTATCTGTGTTGGCGATCTTCAGTGTGATCGTTTTTCAGCTTAGATTTTATGATTTCACAGAGTTCAGTTTATGTAACTGTACCAGATCTAGATCCACGATGATATAGTAATACTTAACCTTGGTTTTATAGACTTTCTCACGAAATCAGTGTTTACTGCAACTACTATCATTTAGCTTTAATAAGACCAAATGCTTAATGGCTATTGCTATTGGACCAACTGGTTATTAGACAGAATGGCATTAGATTAAATGAAAGTAGACCATGTGGTGAGTAGATGAACTGATGAAAGACCAAATGATAGTAGACGAGTTGGCAATTGGATTGGCATTAGACGAATTAGAAATAATCCAACTCAAGAACAGAAAACAAAACCACCATCTGGTCTTCTTGCACCCCTCCCCTTCACGATGCTACCCTTATTGACAGACAAATCAAAAAGGCAAAATAATTAGAAATTAATTAGTTCACAAGAGTTGTTTTATGGATGTGCCTCAATAAATATCCTCATAAAAATTATGTCCCAGAGTGGTTCTAAATGCAATCTCAATGTTTCTTTTCACATCATTTGTGATCTTGAGACAGCAATCCTCCCCCCACCCCCTCCTCCGGGCCTCGCACCAAGATAAAAAAAGAGGACAAATGATGGTCGTCTATTTGAAGATTAGTGACTTGAAATTCTATTAAAATCATTAAAACATATATACCTACCTGTCGACTCTTTTTCATCACCTTCTTGCCATTGTGCAGCAGTTTTGCATTCAGGAATGCTTCCTCAATTTTCCTGGAAATAAAAGAGTTATATTATGATCAAAATAATCTTTAAACACTCTAGAATTCAAATTACATTTCCTATTACTCCATACACAGGTACAATAGGAATAGGTGCCCAAATACATGTACATGTAGCTGTAGGATAATTGTGTTTTAATGATATAGTTATGGTCCAAGTCAATATTATTCCAAACTATAAATTCGTATTTGTGTATTGAATGTTTATAATTTTTCATGCCATTTCAACATCTTTATAGTAGAAACTAGTTATGATATGAAAAGCTAAACAAACTCCAACTTCATGTAGATCTACTGTATTATGTGGTGTACTCAGTGTAGAACCGCATATTGGGATGTAATAAAAAAATGACATCAATATTCAAAATGATCGAATAAAATAAATGAAAAATTTAATCACTCACTTCCTGGATACTCCGAGCCCAGCACTCAAAACAGCATCTATCCTCCGAGATGGTACATTAATTTTTAGATCTTTCCAATCTTTCTTACTACCATCTTCAATCTCGTCTTCATCTTCAGAATCAGATTTGTAGCCATTCTCTTCGTCCAAATCACTTTCATCATCTGTGCCATCAGCTCTTAAAATTTTCTGTTTTGATTTCGACTTCTTTGAATAATAGCACACAAGCTGGTTCTGAAGTAAAAATTTACATTGGTTCATCATGGACGTGGTCTTGGGAATGACCCCACACCTTATCTGTGCACTCTTCTCAACTTCTCGGCATTTTCCATGACCATGTGTTTGGCAACTTTGGGAAGGCAAACAAATTGCAGAAGAATGTGCAGAATACAAAGAGAAAAATCTTGTATATTTGAAGACGGGAGGCTGTAACAGAAATGAAGACTTTCCCTGTAAGACAAACGATGATAGTCTATAAAGCGGCACACCCATCATGAAACCTCTGCCGATACTGGCTACTCCCAGCGGCACACGACAAGATTCTCCGCCGAAACCTAAGGCGACAATGTCTATTGTTTCCCGACGGAAGTCGCGGCCGAGAAAGATCTTTCAATTATTGCCCAGATTGCTGCGTACAAAGACTGGTAAAAGTTTAATTTAAATTACTCCATTTAGCCATTTAGTAAAGTTCCCACGGGGAAATGAACACATTTGGAGTACGATCCACTACTAGTAAGTTAGGAGTCTAAATATTTCTATTTTTGACGTGAACGTGTCATAAATGCTGAGTAGCAGAAATTCGTAGTGTGCTAGACTTGAGTCAGACCATAACTTCACGAGAGAATCTATAAATTAAATCGAACTTTTCATTATTCTTTCAAATAGTGGTCTTACAGCTACAATCCTGTAACTTTAGAAATACACACCTTGGTTGATATAATAAAAAATAATGTCAGTTGAACTTTACTAAAATATCTCGGAAAAAACTCGATCTAGGCCTACTCAAATTTGGTTATTTACATTAATAATGTAACCTTAGACTGGAAAGAAGACAAAGTTGTAAACATCCGCGAAAAGTCAAAAAAGCTCAAATTCGAGAATGGAGTCTGTGACGGGAAAATACACTCTTGATCCTGAGACTGTGGAACATGATCAATCTAACAAGGATCTACCTGCTGTTTTCCAGTGTCAACACTGTAATGTGATAATAAGTGACTCTATTGCATTCATCGCTGCTCATGATGATTTGAAATCTATCACACTGAACAGTGAGTAAATAGCGTACCGGTATAGCATTCAAGACCGCGGCGCGTGCGATTTCTCGTGCACACAAGAGAGCATGCATTATCACGTTCTCGTGTTTAGTTTAACAAATTGCTCATGTCATGAGTTACACACTTATGTCAATTCAGTATTTTGATTCATACAATCTGATAATAACTTTACAATAAGTGATAGGGTCTGCAGATATATTGTTCGTTTTAATGGTGAATCAAAATGGGGGGGGGGGGCAGAACATTTTGGGAAAATTATAATGAGTAAATGACAAAATTATGATCTTGTCATTAAACAAAAAGTGGATCTATCTCACAAAATTTATTGCGAAAGGGCTGTGACACATCCCTGTCGATTGTCAGCCCCCCCCCCCCTTGGCCTTGGAAGTTGCAATTACATTATTGTGATTTACTTTCAACTCTTGTCGTTCTCTTCTGTTTTTAGTAAATAGTTACAGTTATAAATACTAATGACTGGCAGGTGGAATACAACTGGTGAACACCCTCCTTTTTGACCAATAATTTTAACATGCATAGGTTGTGACTTACTATTAAACAAGGGACTAACACTACAGTAAACACTTCCATCCTTTCCGATCAAGTGTTTTCCAACTTGATTCGCGCTTGCACTCTCCGAATACAGCTTGCTAACAATGCTAACAAATAATGCTATATACTATAGCATTAGTTGGTGTTTTTTTTTTTTGGGGGGGGGGTTAGTTATAGAATTCAAGAAGCAATCGTTACATTTTTCTTTGATTTCTTACTTCAGGTGTGAATGCATCTGTAGAATTATCAACAAAGCTGATCACATCAACAGATGGTATTGACCAAGGAAGGTTTGTATTCAATTTTTTTTATTTTTATAAATTGAATAGGCCTTTTTTTTAGTTTTAATTCTAATAATTCTCTGTTGTGTTATGTGTGGCCAGTAAAATATCTATACTGATGAATATTTGAGTTTATAGGCCTATCGTTATGATTATATATGATTACTTTTTCTTTATTCTCTTTTTGCTCTACATGTAACTTCATTTTTTCTTCTTTACTCTTGTTCCTTTTTTCTCCCTTTATTTTTTTCTTAATCCTTTTCTTTTTCATCATTTTTGTTTAATCTTTTTTTTTTTGTTTCACCCTCTCTACTGTCGTCTTATTTTCCATTTCTTATTCTCCCTATATTTGCATTCTTCCAATTTTTCTCCTGATGAGGATTATTTTTATGCTTCTTATTCTTATTGTGATCTATACATTGTTTATTATTTATACTTTGTTATAGATGCAATTTTTTTTCTTTCTAATGGAGATACATGTATCGATGATTAAGTTCATATTCTCTTCATATTTTTCATGTAGTACTTTCAGCCCACTTGTTTGCCGAGGATGTAAAACAGTGCTTGGGAAGGTTTACAAGACAACACCACGACCTTTGGACGACCTCAGAGATTACTTCACAATCGATGTCAACAAACTTTCAGTGTAAGTTGTCATTAGACTTTGAACATTTCAATTTGTCCTTTGATTTCTTTCTGTTAGGGGCGGATCCAGGATTTTCCAAAAGGAGGGGGGGTGGCATATTTTCCAGAGGAAATTTGACAAGCAAAAAATAAAAAGATTTTCACCCAAAATTTAAGGTCATTTTGTCCACAAAAAATGACAAAAGGGGGGGGGCACACTTGTGTTAGAACGCCATATTTACATTATAAATTTTAATTGTGCCTCTCAAAAAGGGGGGCACAGCCAGCTTGTGTTTCTGTCCATTACATAATATGAGAGATGCACACATGTTTTACACTTCTAATATAACTACTCTTTAACAAATGAAAAAAGAGGCACATTTACTGATACCACACGATCCTCTTTTGATACTCAACATTATTTTGAAAAGAATACAAAATTCATTTTAATTTGCCATAGACATAACAGTAGTTGTAAATTCATTCTCCCTATGTGTTATGTGAATGAGTAAAATCTGATCCAAGTCAAAACCCTTTCATTAGGCCTATCAGTTTTTGCTGAAGTTTACAATCATCTTTTGCATTAACCCATTAATCTCACACCACAGATACCAGGTTGGTTCTACTGATTCATCGTCTCTCCCCGAGTCAGATACCCCTTTCCAACAGTTCACCAACCTGAAAACATTGAAAGAAACAACACTTAAGGTATTTACCATTAAGTTGCTATATAAGAAGTTGGGAGGTCTTTAAAAAGAGTATGATGAAAATTTAATAAAAATTGTAATTTTCATGCTTAGCTCAGAGAGGAATCCAAGATTTCATAATTGGGAGTCCTGAAACATTTTCTTATTTGGCAAAAGAAATATTTTGGTGCCAAAAAAGGACCTAATTGCCATCAAGATAAGCAGACAAGCAAATATAAAATACTTCATTACTAAAAATTTTCCCCATGGAGACATGATGAAAAATCTGACAAGCTAGACAAGGGTATTCTTCACTCAAAAAGAGAACTTATTTCCACACTCGACCTTCTCACATCAGGGTGTATGTACTAAATGTGTTTCTAAATTAATGTACAAATGTATTGGCCCAAAGGTTGCACCCCCTCCAATAAAAAAAAAAAGAAGATAAATAAATACAGGGAATAATATTGCTTTACAAATTTGAATAGTATTTTTGGTCATAAGAGAAAAGCTCTCAACTAAGTAATGTACAGTCATATGTAAAAATATGCTATACAAAAGACTTTATGCATAGCAGTCTTTCAAAAATGAGGAGCAAATTGCGATGCGATACCAGAAAAATTATTCCTTGAAATAAATATATGAATAAATAAATACATACATGTGTTTTTCAGTTGATGTAAATTTAATTTAATTGTGACAATACGCATAAAACCCGGAACTTTTGGAACTTTTCACAAACAACACGCCACTTCATTTAACAGTTGCAGGTGCTGATGTGTGCCATGCATCAACGTATCCAGAACATTGAACAGTCACTCGAGATCGAGGACACCAATCCTTCAGAGAACCCTCTTCAGTCCATGGCAGGAATTCTAGAAAACAACCCAGGGTTACTGTCTTCAAACCCTCACCAACCCAAAGAGGGGTTACAAAGTGGATCGGCCAAGAATCTTGCTTCTCGAAAGAATGAAGAAAGGAATCCAGCCATGGGTCCAGGATCGGAACGTGGCCAAGGACTTGGGAAGGATGTGCAAAGGAGTGGTGTCTTTGAAAAAGCAAATGGAAGCCAACAGACATTAAGTGATAGTGAAACCAGCAGAGCAACCGTGGATGATTACAGTGGAAGCAAGAGAAGCAAGAGATCATCTTCAAAGACATCTAGAGCTGCTACCAAGGGTCAGGATAACCGGGTTAGAGGAACCAAGCGTACCAAAGACTATAGTGGGGTTTCTGAAAGTCAAGGGGACTTTCAGAATGAATTGGAGTTACTGTCACCGATCAGAAAAATTTCAGGTGGAAGATTAAACAAACCATTATGAAGCTTGAGATTTGAATTCCATAAATTTGCTTTAATGTTGATCTCATCTGTAATCACAGACAGTTTATATCCTTGCATTTTGTATTTTCCTTGGAAAAGAGTAATAGTGATTTATAAGCTCATGTACTTGTAAGATTATACCTTCATACCTTGTGTATATCAGTAACTCAATTTTTATGTTTTTGCGGCCAGGGGCGGATCCTGGATTTTCCAAAGGAGGGGGGGGGGGCACAAAAAAAGGTTTTCACCTAAAATTTGAGGTCATTTCATCTGCGAGAAATTTGACAAGCAAAAAGCAAAGGGTCCTCTTTTTCAAAAGGAGGGGACAGACTTGGGGAAAAACAGCATTATAATGGCTCTCAAGGGGGAAGGGGGGGGCACATCCTGCTTGTGCCCCCCCCCCCTGGATCCGCCACTGATTGCAGCTGTTTGTTGTGTGTGTTTTTTCTTCTTCTGAATTCATATTCAAGGGCTTCAGTTATGCCTTAAAACTGATAATTTGATATAGCAGTGCACCATAATTGCTTTGTAGTCCATCAAGTATTCTTTTATTCCTTCTTTTCAAAGCACTGATCCATGGCCTACGTGAGTTGCAGACAGTATGTTGAATACTAGGTCTATATTTGTAAAATTTTGTACAGAGATTAATGTTACTAAAATACAAATTGCTGTTTGGCATTTCTTGAATGTTTATTCCAACTCTTGAATTAAAATACTCTTATTAAAGGGATACTCTGGGACAAAAATAATATCTAAATAAAGTTAGAGTGAAATGCTAATAATTTTATTGAAATCTCATTACAAAGTGGATTTTTGAAGTCTCACAATATTTTGTGAAAACAGTAATGTGAATGCCGTCATCAATGTTGTGACTTCTGTCAATCTCAGATGAATTTTGATTTCTGTGGTAGAACTGTGATTAGTCCCAGGACTGGCTCTTGACCAATGCCAATCCACAAGCAACATATTGTCAATAAGATAATGGCAACTAGAGAGAGAGAGAGAGAGAGCATGTTGAACATATCAAATTTAGAAATCATCTGTACCAGTATTCACTTTCATCCACATTGAGGAAAAACCCTAATGTTGCAATTTGTCTGTATATGTCCAAGGTATCGAAAATAATACCTCAGTCACATTTTCTCTACATCGGGCAGGCAGCCCTACGGCGAGTCGAAAACAGCCGTTTTATCCATTCTTATTCAAACCACCTATATGTAGCTGGTGCAAAAAATGTTAAAACGGCTGTTTTTTTACTCGCCGTAGGGGAAATGTGACTGAGGTATCAAGAAAATGAAAACCATAAATCACTTAATTCTCACGAACGATTTGTATATTTTTTATGCTGATAGGTGATTAGATGTTTATCTCTATTGTTTTGTGAGTTTGTGTCAGTGGCTGATGAACTTTGCTTTTGTCCACAAAGTGGCTGATGAACTTTGCTTTTGTCCACAAAGTGGCTTGGAGCAATATATATGCCATCTCCAAAATCTATGTTGAATTTTCAAATGAGATTCATAGAAAAGAATGAAGAAAGATGGATGGTGTAAAAACAAACATGTTATATTCAAGCAGAAAATGAAATCAATGCCCCTGGGAGAGGAATTGTTGAATTATTATTTTTCATGAAAATAAATAAAGACAAAAATTACTTCCTTGAAATATAGATTTTTCTTGCGAGAGAATCTATATCATGATAAGCTAGAAGAAGAGTAGAGAGGTGTTGGCTGCATGCAGGATTTGAAATCATCGTCATTGCTGTTATGGGATGTAGAGTGTGAGAAAAAGAAGTATCAGAATGTGTGTACCGTAGAAAAAAGGATGAAGTTATTTTAGTGTTGAGCCTAAGGTGGCGCTCTTCAAGCTTGGTAAAAAAATGGCATTAGGTATCACAGGCCTAAATCATTCCCCATAGACTCGTGTGTTAAATTGGCACTTTAAAAAATTCATAAAAAATAAGGGTGAAATTCGGGGGTCGAATGTTTACTACCAGTGGATAGGATATATATCTGGCAATCCATATCTGACCAGAAAAGGGTCCCTCGACCGGCTCATTTTAAAAATAAATTGGCGTGTTTGAAGACACCGTCGGGGGGAGCAGATTCATCACCTCAAACAGCAAAATAGCCCTAATCCTTCCGCCAGTCAAAATATAGTCCAAAATTGGTGATATTTCTTCCCAATTTGGGAAAAGGAATTTCAATAATTACCAAAAATAGAATCAGTGTTAGATGGACAATCATATGCATACACTTTGTTAATCAGCCATATCAAAATAAAAAAAATAGCAATGGGTTGGGTCGAATGAATATCTATGACCTGCCTCTAGTGATTAGGCCCGTGTAACCTGTATTGTATGGCACATGAAGGTTTCTTTTTAATTTACCTTCCTGGCTTTTCTTTAACATCTGTACACTCACTTTATCACAAAGAAATGCATGAAATATACAGATGTGTTATGTAATGACCAATTTTAATGTTACTCCTAATGTCTAGTGCCCTATGGATTTACACACATCCTACCTGCCTATATGTAGCTCAACAATGGATGCAATGTAGGGCCCAAATCCTATAATGCAAATTGTAGATATGAATAGTGTGCATATCTGGATTCAAGATTTGCCCACAATATAAATACCAGATTCACATGAGTTAAATTAGATAACAATAAAAAGAAATGAGAATCAACATACAAGCATACTATACATTCACATCTTCCTATGACAAGGGCCCAAGCCAAGGGATGTAAGAGAGAGAGAGACAGGGAGAGAGGGGGGTTAGATGGCTTGTATTCTAAATGGATGGGGGCTAGTCTGGCTAGAAGTCAGTAAAAGTTGAACAAGATAGCAGTAGCACTCATTCTCAGCCCCCCCCCAAACATACTAACTATGCTTTTCTCTAGCTACCCCCCCCTCCCTATTGAATCCACCACTCTTCAGCCAAATTCTAAAGTTTTCTCTTCTCCTTCCCTTCCCCATGAACCAATTTCACAAGTGCAATTGATGCAAGGCCTATCTTGTGATGGGTGCTATACACGATTTACATCAGCGCTCGTCGGTATACGAAAACACACGACAACATGAATCACAGAGACAAACACACAGCCTACACGGCCTAGCCTAGGTACACAAACACAGAGTTACTAATCACAATTTGTTACCTGTTATACCCCTATGTAGCCTTGTATATAGCCATGAAGTTCAGTTTTTGGACCTCTTGATGATTGAAACATGTATACTAGTGAAAGCAATCTGCTACTGAAGAGTTTGGGCAGGTATTTCATCCACTAGGGAATTCTCCTTGTAATAGGCTATGGTCAAGGTGTACAGGTATCACAGGCCTAAATCATTCCCCATAGACTCGTGTGTTAAATTGGCACTTTAAAAAATTCATAAAAAATAAGGGTGAAATTCGGGGGTCGAATGTTTACTACCAGTGGATAGGATATATATCTGGCAATCCATATCTGACCAGAAAAGGGTCCCTCGACCGGCTCATTTTAAAAATAAATTGGCGTGTTTGAAGACACCGTCGGGGGGAGCAGATTCATCACCTCAAACAGCAAAATAGCCCTAATCCTTCCGCCAGTCAAAATATAGTCCAAAATTGGTGATATTTCTTCCCAATTTGGGAAAAGGAATTTCAATAATTACCAAAAATAGAATCAGTGTTAGATGGACAATCATATGCATACACTTTGTTAATCAGCCATATCAAAATAAAAAAAATAGCAATGGGTTGGGTCGAATGAATATCTATGACCTGCCTCTAGTGATTAGGCCCGTGTAACCTGTATTGTATGGCACATGAAGGTTTCTTTTTAATTTACCTTCCTGGCTTTTCTTTAACATCTGTACACTCACTTTATCACAAAGAAATGCATGAAATATACAGATGTGTTATGTAATGACCAATTTTAATGTTACTCCTAATGTCTAGTGCCCTATGGATTTACACACATCCTACCTGCCTATATGTAGCTCAACAATGGATGCAATGTAGGGCCCAAATCCTATAATGCAAATTGTAGATATGAATAGTGTGCATATCTGGATTCAAGATTTGCCCACAATATAAATACCAGATTCACATGAGTTAAATTAGATAACAATAAAAAGAAATGAGAATCAACATACAAGCATACTATACATTCACATCTTCCTATGACAAGGGCCCAAGCCAAGGGATGTAAGAGAGAGAGAGACAGGGAGAGAGGGGGGTTAGATGGCTTGTATTCTAAATGGATGGGGGCTAGTCTGGCTAGAAGTCAGTAAAAGTTGAACAAGATAGCAGTAGCACTCATTCTCAGCCCCCCCCCAAACATACTAACTATGCTTTTCTCTAGCTACCCCCCCCTCCCTATTGAATCCACCACTCTTCAGCCAAATTCTAAAGTTTTCTCTTCTCCTTCCCTTCCCCATGAACCAATTTCACAAGTGCAATTGATGCAAGGCCTATCTTGTGATGGGTGCTATACACGATTTACATCAGCGCTCGTCGGTATACGAAAACACACGACAACATGAATCACAGAGACAAACACACAGCCTACACGGCCTAGCCTAGGTACACAAACACAGAGTTACTAATCACAATTTGTTACCTGTTATACCCCTATGTAGCCTTGTATATAGCCATGAAGTTCAGTTTTTGGACCTCTTGATGATTGAAACATGTATACTAGTGAAAGCAATCTGCTACTGAAGAGTTTGGGCAGGTATTTCATCCACTAGGGAATTCTCCTTGTAATAGGCTATGGTCAAGGTGTACAGGTATCACAGGCCTAAATCATTCCCCATAGACTCGTGTGTTAAATTGGCACTTTAAAAAATTCATAAAAAATAAGGGTGAAATTCGGGGGTCGAATGTTTACTACCAGTGGATAGGATATATATCTGGCAATCCATATCTGACCAGAAAAGGGTCCCTCGACCGGCTCATTTTAAAAATAAATTGGCGTGTTTGAAGACACCGTCGGGGGGAGCAGATTCATCACCTCAAACAGCAAAATAGCCCTAATCCTTCCGCCAGTCAAAATATAGTCCAAAATTGGTGATATTTCTTCCCAATTTGGGAAAAGGAATTTCAATAATTACCAAAAATAGAATCAGTGTTAGATGGACAATCATATGCATACACTTTGTTAATCAGCCATATCAAAATAAAAAAAATAGCAATGGGTTGGGTCGAATGAATATCTATGACCTGCCTCTAGTGATTAGGCCCGTGTAACCATTAACTTTAAAACATGATTTATGATATCGTGACTTGTTTTGACAGAGTTGCATTTATCTTTTAAGTGCCGAATAGCAATGTGACCCCACATACACGCACACTTTTCAAGACACAAAAAAAAAAAATATTTTCTTTGTCATCAAATTTGGTGGATTGATCTTTAACATGTGTAATTATTAATTAAAATGCTCGAATTAGCCAAATTATTGCATCCTAAAACGCAAAAGAACCGCAAAAAAAAAAAAAAAACAGGGGGAGGCACAGCAGGCCCGTGCCCCCCCCCCCTCCCCTTGATAGTGAGGACCCTTTCGGGGGCTTGTCAAATTTTCCGCGGACGAAATGACACTCAATTTTATGTGAAAACCTTATATTTTTTTGCTAGTCAAATTTTCATCGGGAAAATGTGACCCCCTTTTTTTTTAAATATCCTGGATCCGCCCCTGGCTACGTTCATACGTTTGGCTTTATTGCAAACATAATACCTTGGTCACATTTGCTCTACGGCGCCCGTACGGCGAGTCGAAAACAGCCGTTTTAACATTTTTGTACTAACTACATATAGGTGGTTTGCATCAAAATTAAAGGTCAAGTCCATCCCAGAAAAATGTTGGTTTGAATGAATAGAGATAAATCAAACTAGCATAATGCTGAAAATTTGATCGAAATCGGATGTAAAATAAGAAAGTTATGGCATTTTAAAGTTTCGTTTATTTTTCACAAAACAGTGATATGCACAACTTAGTGACATGAAAGGGAGAGAGTCGATGATGTCACTCACTCACTATTTATTTTGTTTTTATTGTCTGAATTATACAATTTTTCATGTTTTACAGATTTGACAACAAGGGCCAACTTGACTGACCCATGTACTATTAAAATAATGTTGATTCCACATGTTCAGAGAGGTATTAATCTTTGTTTCACTTGACAATGAGGTGAAAATTAGAATATTACGTATTTCATATAATAAAATACAAAAGAAATAGTGGATGATGTCATCAGTCTCCTCATTTGCATACCGACAAGGATGTGCATATAACTGTTTTGTGAAATTAAGCGTAACTTTAAAATATCATAACTTTCTTATTTTACATCCGATTTTGACGAACTTTTCAGTGTTATGCTTGTTGGATTTTTCTCTTTTTATTCAAATCGACTTTTTGTTGGGGTGGACTTGTCCTTTAATAAAACGGCTGTTTTCGACTCGACGTACGGCCGCCGTAGAGCAAATGTGACCAAGGTGTTATACGCACAGCACAACAAGAGAATTGCTATCACAAGTTATATGATTTCAAGTATGTTTACAACTGATCATAAACCAATGAAGTGGCATGAATGACAGGGGCGGGAGAGGACCCTGTATGTCTTGGTACCTTTAAATTGGGGAAGAAAGGGGGATAGTACGTTTGCACAAATATTACACGTCTGAATCCATGCTCCAGAATAATGTTAAAGTATAACCTTGATCAAATCAATTATGTTGATATAACAGCAATATATTCCGTATCTTTCTTAATTTATAGGAGACTTGAAATAAATCCTTACTATATGGAACGATCTTTTTAAGGATTTCAAATATGAATGGGATTTTATTGAGAATTCTGAATGTTGCATTATCTTAAATATTATTCGAAATCTTTTCTTTCTGAAACCTTTTTCCATTTCATTTTCATCGATGTGCTATTTACACATTTTCGAAGTAAATACGCATGTCTGTGGGGGCATACTATTCATTTTTCAAAGCACCCTTATTCCTGATAAGTATGATCCAATTTTCCCCCATTCTCATCTAATTTCTAACTAGTGAGTAAACAGGATTTCATTGAAAAAATCGACTGTTTAATCCCCCTTTGATATAACAACTTTCTTTTTCTTTCGGGTTTTTTTTTCTTCTAGGTTTTATTTCGCTATTGATAATAACCATTAACTTCCTCTTTAATAGTATACACATTAAATGACTGAAACATGCAACCTTTCAAATGCGCTCTCATACATCCTTTCGCAATATTAGAATTAGATTTGAAGGCCATTATTTTCTCACATACAACGCTTGAAAGACGTTACACTTGACATGTTCATTCCAAATTTGTAATTTTCAGCTAAAGCTACCCCCCCCCTCCCAGGCCTGGTCTGACCGGATTTACGCCAATGTTATTCCCTTACCCCGACCCTGATTATGTCTTTCTTTCTCTCTCTCTCCCTCTACCGCCCTCTCCCTTTTTCTCACTTCCTCCCTATGTGTGTCTCTGTCCCTCTTTTTACTGTTGCAATTTTTTATTGACTCAATTAAGATTTTGTAGTCCTACCCTCCATGGTCTTAATCAAACTTTCAAATGAATAAATAAGAGAGAATGAGAAAAAGAATTATATCAAACCCTTTTCATAACACAGACTAGTTTTACCATTAAATGTAACGTAACAGATCTCAGCAACCAATCAAAATCAAGGTTACTACCATCATAATGGCAAAGCTACAATGGCCCGTATTCTGAACTCGGATTTAAATTAAACCCTGGTTTAAAGTTGTGGTTTAACTATGGAGAGCAAATTACAGTACACATCCAATTTATTAACTCATATGACACCCAAACTGTTGTCTTGGAATGATAACTGAAGTATTTTTCCTCATTATGAAAGCAACAGGAAACAAAATAGTAAACAAAAAAATATACAAGACAAACAGCTCCCCATACACTCTTAAAACAAATCAGTAAAAAATGACTGGTTAATAATGTCAGCAGGGTGCAACTGTTATTCTAGTCATATCTGACTATTTTCTAGTCGTATTTTACTAGAACAGAGTTATTTCTGACTCAAATATATGTCAGAAATGTGATAAACAGTGATTGTCATTATCATTTGCACCCAGCTGACTACTGGTCTAGTCAATTTGACTGATTTGTTTTAAGAGTGTAATTTTAGCAAAGAGTTATAGACCGTGGTCTAAGTTAAACCTGACTTCAGAATACGGGCCAATGCGCGTTCAAGTCTGTGGGAAACGATCCCAGATCATACCAATTAATACAAAACAATAAACCGTAATTTTTCGATAGTTTCTCTGTATTCTTTTCTATACGACATGATTTCCGATAGCAAAAATAAATGGATTCCACCAAAACGAAGAGCCTGAGAAACATTGGAATAATATGTATGCATATACACAGAAATGTACAGTTACGACATTCAAAATAATCAGAATCGGATACAAATTGGGTACTCAAATAAGGCATTACCGTTGTTAATCACTTTTGCAGGGAACACAAAAAATGGAACGTAATTCCAACAGCTTAGCTGCATTTAATTCGGAGGGAAGGTGATACCAATCGTATACTTGCCCTAATCTTAATATTTTCTTTTTCATTGATGGTGATCAATAATAGCTCTCATATAGGATATATTCATGAAAGAATTCATATTCATTGTCCTCACGAATTGCCATATTGTCTATGTGTATGCGATTCATTATTGATATTTCTTTTAAAAATACTTAGTTTTATGTCGGTAAATTGCCAATTCGTCTACTGCCAACTCGTTTACTCGCCACATGGTCTACTTTCATTCAAGGGATGCTCCAGGCTGAAGATATTTATACTTTAATAAATAGAGTATAATTCACAAAGCAAAATGCTGAAAATTTTATCAAAATCAGATAACAAATAACAAAGTTATTGCATTTTAAAGATTTGCATTATACCGGTGAAACGGTTCTAGGCATGTCTTCATGAATATTCATTAGGTGGGCTGATGATGTCTTATCCCCACCTGTTATTTTGTATTTTGTTATATGAAATTAGGTGTATTCAAAAAATTTCTACCAAGAACTAAAATAATTGGACTGACAACCGATTAAGTGCATTAGTTATTTATTGCTGCAACTTATTTCATCATAATGGAGACACGTCATTTACACATGTATGAAAAAGTGGAACAATTATGATTTCATGTAATGACATAAAAAAAGGAATGTGGGGGTTCGACATCATCATCCCACCCAATGAATATTCATGACACGTGCATATAACTGTTTTCACAAAATATCGCCAAATTTTAAAATTCAAAACTTCGTTATTTGTTATCGGATTTTGATGAAATTTTCAACATTTTGCTTTGTGAATTTTACTCTATTTATTTAGATATAAATATTCTTAGCCCGGAGCATCCCTTTAAAGCCTAATGCCATTACGTCCATCAACACTTTGTCTAACAACCCAGGTCCAATAACCATTTTGTCCAATCATCACTTCGTCTAATCACCATTTCGTGAATTACAATTTCGTCTCATAACCAGATGGTCAAATATCCATTTCTTTTTCATTTATTTTGTACAATTAACACTTAGTCCAATTAGACCAAATGGACTAAATGGCTATTGGACCAACTGGTTATTAAACGAAATGATGAGTAGACGAATTGGAAATTAGACCATGTGGACAGTGGACGAACTGAATATGGTAGACCAAATGATGATAGAGGAATTGGAAATAAACCTTGATGCCGTACGTACACTTCTTTTTCACATTTCTCAGCATTCAGAATTCATGACTGACTTTTTCGTTCACTTATTCTCTATTCGTTCAACTTAAGCAAAAACAATTTTATCAATCATATTTCTCTAGATTTATCTACATGATTTTATACAGAATAACATTGTCATATAATTGCTGTTGTAATGTCATTAATAACTTCCTAGAAGCGGATATATTTGCACAACTAAGCAAGTTCATCTGAGGATATGCAGAATATGATACATAGCCACATGTATATAATTCAATAGTAGTTATAGATCTACCAGCGCTGCCATGAATGCAATTATCATAATTATAATTATGAACTTCCCGTCCGACGATTATGTACAACATTGGAAATAAATTCTCATTCTCTTCCCCTATATTTCAATCAGTTATAGCTCCTCGACTGTCGTTATGCTTGTTTCGAAACATTATTAATGAACTCATTAATTTCTAAATGAAAGAGTGAAACTAAATGCGAAGGGAGATTTAAATAGAATAGGGAATTTTAGCACCATATCCCATCACCGTGTTTACCTCTTTTTCAATTTTTAATCTTGGGCATGGCCGTACGCAGCAGGGGCCAGGGGGCAGAAGTGGCAGCTGCCCCCCCCCCCCCGAAATTTTGAAAACATAAATTTTTAGTGAAAATTTTCACAAAATCCACCAAGAGTGCGCACAAAAATCCTTCAATGTCATTAACATGATTAATGAAAATGCAAACAGTGCCCCAGTGACAAGCTCGGTCACTTCGCTCCCTTGCTTTCGAGATTCTTCGAAAAATTTTACTTGCCTAGGCGTACGGCCTTGATTATTGGGCTAATTCCCCCCCCCCCCCCACTTCCCCCTAAGTTGATCCAAAACTTTTTATACTCAAACCTAAATTACATCCTAAATTTATATATAATAGGCCCCCTAATAAAAAATGAAATGAGTTTACAACAGTATAGGCCTACTCCCTGAATATATATTCACCCTGTTTGCCTCTAACTCGCTGAATATGTGTAGCGGGAATTAATGTTTCGCTGTAACGGGCAACACTTTCTCGCCAAATCCCTTCATATATACTGGATATATTGTAACTCACCATGTTGCTAATGCCGACACATATCTCCATTGTAAGTATACACATGTTTAAACATCCCCGACGCGGGTTCATAGACACAATGAAAACGTACAGTTTAATTGTTATACAACGCTGTTTACTTCATGAACATTACATAGTTTACAGAAAATGTTTAAAATAACCATGCTTATTTCATTGAAGATTTATCAAAGATTAAACATTAATTGCCTAAGATATAATTTTAAACACGTGTTTAAACTGTTAAACAACTACTGTTAAGTTCAAATAGAAAGCATCGTTGTATAACATTTAAAACTGCGTTTTTACAAAGTCATGGGACAGTCACGATCGTTCGAACTGCATATAGAATAAGACAATACATTCACATTACATTTTGTGCTGCATGATTATCACTTTTTCACAACAAGGTGTTCGGGGCCGAACGGAAAATGAGTGATGTTTCGGGCACCATCTTGTGTGACTACCAGAATGTTGTGTTCCCGGTATCCTCCTGCGCCTGGCTGGCCTTCCGGTATGGTGACCATAGGCTCCATTGAGATCACCATGTTGGGTTCCAATACTGTCTTGATGTCTTCACGAATTTCAAGAGCTTTGGAATAGAAGTAACATATAAAGTATTTATCAATGAAAGGAGAATGAAACCTTTGGAACAAGTAGGTTGTGTGAGAACAGAAAAATCAAATAAACAGGTCAACGAAAGTTTGAGAAAAATCGGACAAATAAGAGAAAGTTATGAGCATTTGAATATTGTGATCATTAATGCTATGGAGATCCTCCTATATTGGCAATGCGACAAAGATGTGTGATGTCACATGTGAACAACTTTCCCCATTACTTTAGTATATATATTTCACTTAAACTGCCTCTTTTATCACATCTATCAGTAGATTACGTGTTCTTTCTATAGGAGGGCATGTAATACAGATTAAAAAAAATACACCATGGATATAGTTTGTATCACCATAAGAAAAAGCAAAAAGAGACATTTGGGGGGTATTTTATAGTCCATCAAAGGGAAAGTTGTTCACATGTGACATCACACATCCTTGTCGCATTGTCAATAGGAGGATCTCCATTGCATTAGTGATTGCCATCTTTAAATGCTCATAACTTTCTCTTATTTGTCCGATTTTTCTCAAACTTTCTTTGTTTTTATTCTTTGATTTTTCTGTTTCGACACAAGCCTATTTGTTCCAATGGTTTAATTCGTTCCCCTTTAAAGGTCAAGTCCACCCCCAGAAAAATGTTGATTTGAATCAATAGAGAAAAATCAAACAAGAATAACGTTGAAATCTCATCAAAATCAGATGTGAAATAAGAAAGTTATAACATTTTAAAGTTTTGCTTATTTTTCACAAAACAGTTTATATGCGAAACTCGGCAACACGCAAATGAGAGAGTCGGTGATGTCCTCCACTAACAATTTCTTTTGTTTTTTATTGTTTGAATTATACAATATTTCCATTTTTACAGATTTGATAATAAGGACCAGTTTTACTGAACCATAAAATGTTAGAACAATTGTAATTCCCCATGTTCATGGAGGAAGAAAATTTATTTCACCTTCCAATGAGGAGAAAATTAAGATATTTCATATTTCATATAATAGAATACAAAAGAAATAGTGAGTGAGTGACGTCATCATTCCCCTCATTTGCATACCGACCAGGATGTGCATATAACTGTTTTGTGAAATTTAGCAAAACTTTAAAATGTCATAACTTTCCTATTTTACATCCGGTTTTGATGAAATTTTCAGTGTTATGCTTTTTGGATTTTTCTCTATTTGTTCAAATCAACTTTTGTTGGGGGGACTTGTCCTTTAATGAACGATTCTGAATCATGACATGGATTTGATCGGCTGTTGTGTCCATGGTGTCGTTCCATAAATCTTTGCCATTATGATAACAACCACCATGGCAAGGATCAGCTGTAATGGCAAAGCTACCACGTTAAAGGGGTACTCCAGGCTGAAAATAATATGATTTGAACAGATTAAGAAAAATCGGATAAAGAAAACACTGAAAATTTGATCAAAATCGGACAAGGAATAACGAAGTTATGGCATTTTAAAGACTTGCATTATTCCGGAGAAACAGTTCTAGGCATGTCTTCAAGAATATTAAATGAGCAAACTGATGTCATATCCCCACTTGTTTTCTGTATCTTATTATAAGAAATTAAGATATTAGGTTTATTCAATTTTTTTCTTCAAGAACCAAAAATATTGGAATAAAAACTGTTTAAGTTCATTAGATTATAAGGGAGACATATATCACTCACACATGTATGAAAAATGAAGCAATCATGATTTCATGTAGTAAAATAAGAAAAAGGAAAACGGGGATGTGACATCATCAGCCCACCTAATGAATGTTCATGACGACGTGCATATAACTGCTTTCACAATATATTGCTAAACTTTAAAATTCAATACCTTCACTATTTGGTATCAGATTTTGATGAAATTGTCATCATTTCGCTTTATATGACACCTAGATAGATCCTTGTGATTTGATTGGTTGTTTGATATCGATCATTCTGCCCACTTTACAATGACGTCATCAACCGTGCAATTTTGGATCCATACATCGTGCAATTTTGGATCCATACGATTTTGTTTATTGCACGCGCGCACTGAGACCGCGCAGGTACTACAAGTAAAACCACCCAGTGAAATATGTGGGTTTCTTGTTTGTATTTTTTGATCATTTATATTTTTTGTAAATATGTTTAAAATTCAAATGTAAATATGTTTCAAATGTTGTTGTGTTCTCCAATACCCGTTGGGGTGATCTGAGAATAAATATACTGTCATTACTGCACTGGCGTAAATCCCGGGGGGGATGGGGGTATATATCCCCCCACTTTTCGAGGAGGGGGGTGGCCTGTACAAACATCCCCCCACTTTTTACGAAAGAAATTAAAAAAAATCACAAGAGATAATTGTTTTATTGGTGAAAATTCTTCCTGAAATACCGTTTAACAAATAAAACAATATTATTGAATCATAAAATGCAAATAAAGAGCCAGTTCACCATTTCCAAACGAAATACTTATGCCCTTATTATAACAATGAAGAGAAACTCCCGTTTCTTCCAATTCATCAATATTGGGGTCTTTGGGAAGGGATTGAGATGGAATGTCAATTTTGTTTTAATGTAATCTCTAATAAAACCATTACACCATCATGGGGTAAAAAAGATTAAAATATTAGAGGGGTATTTGCCATATGGACATACAGTGGCGTAACTACGGGGGGGGGGGGCATGGGGGGCACGTGCCCCCCCCCCCCCCCAATCGGCTGACCAAAAAAAACACGGGGAAAAGGAGAAAAGATCGAGGGAGAAAGGAAGAGAAGCGTATAGTGGGAAAGAAGAAAATATTATTCATTATAATGTTATATTATAATTATGTTATGTTACATATTACATAAGAAACATTTTTATCATAACTTCATTAAACATTATTTGCCCAGGGCCTACGTATTCATTGTTCCTGGTGCTTGCATTGTCTGTGAACGAGATATATAATCCTGTTGTACTGAAACATCCCGTTTTCAAGTCAATATAAACCAAATATATTTCCTAGCACTTGAGTTATCATTGTTTTATGTAGTGACATATGCTTCTTTTTCATGACTCAAAAGTGATTGCCCCATGTTAAGGTCTTCGTATATATGAAACATTTCCTGTCCGTGATTACGTTCGCATTAGTGGATTGGTGAGATATGTCTGCTCTTCATGAATTCCTAAAATCAGTCCTTAAAATGTCCCTTCTTCTGATCTAAATATCAAAAAATTTCAGCTCGCGCTTCGCGCTCGCATCATTTGGATATTGAAATACGTATGGTCCTAGTTAATTCCTACAAAGAAACCTTAGAATGCCCCACTTCAGGTCTGAATTATCTAAATTTTCAGCTCGCGCTTCGCGCTCGCAATATTTGATTAGTGAGATGCGTATGATAATCATGATTGCAATGACTACAAAGTGTTTCATGTGTTCAGATGTAATTCTTATAAACCAGCAAGCGCTTGGCACTCGCATTAGATGACTATGGTGAGATATGCATACTCTTAATGGATTCCTAAAATATATTCCTCAAAATCTCGCTGTTTGGGGTCAAAATATACGAAAACTTCAGCTCGCGCTTCGCGCTCGTATTGTTTAGCGAGACAGGTACCTATCATGATTACACAAATTTGATTACAATGTCTCTTTTTATAGGTGTGAATATAAAAAAATCAGCTCGCGCTTCGCGCTCGCATTATTTGATCAGTGAGATGCATATGCGTTTAATGACATTGTCCAGAAAATGTCTCTATTAGGTCAGTATAACTGGCAACTGAGCGCGCTCACTCAGTGATTCAAACATTTTGCTGGTGCCCCCCTCCCAAATGCCGTGACCCACGGTAAGCCACTGTGGACATATCAATGACAATTCCTTGCATATCTAAAAACATGATTGCAAAAAAAAAGCCAAAATATTTCAGTCATCCCCCCACCCATCAACACGGATTTACGCCAGTGCATTACTGTCATTACTTTCACTCGTGCTTGCAGCGCGCATGCTGTATGTACGCGACAATCAAAAGACCGAGCTCGCATATTTTACATCGAAATTCATAAAATTCATATGAAAAAGAACATTTTTTAGGTGTCATATAAACCAAATAATGAATGTTATTTCCATTCGTGCAATGGACAGAATACTTGATTCGGGGAAAGGTGAAATGAATGATCCATTCAACTCGGCTACGCCTCGTTGAATGGATCATTTCATCTTTCACCTCATTAAGTATTCTGTCCACTGCACTCATAACATTCATTATTTGTTGATTGTGAATTTTACTCTATTTATTTAGATATAAATAATTTCAGCCCGGAGCATTCATTTAAGTCTTAATGAAACGGACCACTATGAAATGTATAGATATAGATTCAAATCCTATAGAAAGAATACTTAAGAACGCAAATAATAAATGACGGACAGATCTCATGCTTATTATTTTGATAAACTGTGAAGGAACAGTATCGATTGTATATAAATGGCGAAAGGTGCATATAAATATCACTCAAATGTACTTCAAACAGTGGAGCTATTACACTGCGAGTGAGTAGGAGAAAGCAGTGGGGTACGCAGCACGATTTTTCTATTTTTACAATAATAAGTATAATTAAATTTGTGACACATTTTGACAATATATTTAGAAAAATAATAATGTCTTATTCCTCTTTAAGTCTTATTCCTTAAAAATGCAGGAGGGTTTCCTTAGGATTATATTCTCCCCATTATCCCTTAAAAATACAGTAGGGTTTTCTTAGGATTATATTCTCTCCATTATCCCTTAAAAATGTAGTAGGGTTTCATTAGCATTATATTCTCCCCATTATCCCATAAAAATATAATAGGGTATCCTTAGGACTATATTTTCCCCATTACCCCTTAAAAATACAGAAGGGTTTCCTTAGGATCATATTCTCCCCATTATCCCTTAAAAATACAGTAGGGTTTTCTTAGAATTATATTCTCCCCATTATCCTTTAAAACACAATATGGTTTCCTTAGGAAAATATTCTCTCCATTATCCCTTAGAAATGCTGTAGGGTTTCATTTATTCTCCCCATTATCCCTTAAAATTACAGTAGGGTTTCGTTAGGATTATATTCTCCCCCATTATCCCTTAAAAATACAGTAGAGTTTCTTTAGGATCATATTCTTCACAATATCCCTTAAAAAGGCAGTAGGGTTTCGTTAGGATTATGTTCTCCCCTTTATCCCTTAAAAATGCAGAAGGGTTTCCTTTATTCTCTCCATTATTCCTTATAAATACAGTAGGGTTTCATTAGGAATATATTATTCTCCCCATTATCCCTTAACAATGCAGTAGGATTTCCTTTATTCTCCCCATTATCCCTTAAAAATGCAGTAGGGTTTCATTAGGATTACATTCTCCTCATTATCCCTTAAATGTGCAGTAGGGTTTCCTTTATTCTCCCCATTATCCCTTAAAAATGCAGTAGAGTTTCCTTAGGATCATATTCTCCTTATTATCCCTTAAAAATCCAGAAGGGTTTCTTTAGGATCATATTCTCCCCATAATCCCTTAAAAATACAGTACGGTTTCCTTAGGATTATATTCTCCCCATTATCCCTTAAAAATACAGTAGGGTTTGCTTAGGATTATATTCTCCCCATTATCCATTAAAACTACAGTAGGGTTTCGTTAGGATTATATTCTCCCCATTATCCCTTAAAACTACAGTAGGGTTTCCTTAGGATTATATTCTCCCCATTATCCCTTAAAACTACAGTAGGGTTTCCTTAGGATTATATTCTCCCCATTATCCCTTAGAAATACAGTAGGGTTTCGTTAGGATTATATTCTCCCCCATTATCCCTTAAAAATGCAGTAGGGTTTCCTTAGGATCATATTCTTCCCATTATCCCTTAAAATGCAGTAGGGTTTCCTTAGGGTTATATTCTCCCCAATATCCCTTAAAAATGCAGTAGGGTTTCCTTAGGATTATATTCTCCCCATTATCCCTTAAAAATACAGTAGGGTTTGCTTAAGATTATATTCTCCCCATTATCCCTTTAAATACAGTAGGGTTTCTTTAGGATTATATTCTCCCCATTATCCCTTAAAAATACAGTAGGGTTTCGTTAGGATCATATTCTCCCCATTATCCCTTTAAAATGCAGTAGGGTTTCGTTAGGATTATATTCTCCCCATTATCCCTTAAAAATACAGTAGGGTTTCGTTAGGATTATATTTTCCCCCATTATCCCTTAAAAATGCAGTAGGGTTTCCTTAGGATCATATTCTTCCCAATATCCCTTAAAAATGCAGTAGGGTTTTCTAAGGAATATATTCCCCCCATTATCCCTTAAAAAATGCAGTAGGGCTTCCTTAGGATTATATTCTCCCCATTATCCCTTAAAATACAGTAGGGTTTTCTTAGGATCATATTCTCCCAATTATCCCTTAAAAATGCAGTAGGGTTTCGTTAGGATTATATTCTCCCCATTATCCCTTAAAAATACAGTAGGGTTTCGTTAGAATTATATTCTCCCCCATTATCCCTTAAAAATGCAGTAGGGTTTCCTTAGGATCATATTCTTCCCAATATCCCTTAAAAATGCAGTAGGGTTTCTAAGGATTATATTCCCCCCATTATCCCTTAAAAAATGCAGTAGGGTTTCCTTAGGATTATATTCTTCCCATTATCCCTTAAAAATGCAGTAGGGTTTTCTTGGGATTATATTCTCCCCATTAATCCTTAAAAATGCAGTAGGGTTTCCTTAGGATTATAGTCTCCCCAATATCCCTTACAAATACAGTAGGGTTTCGTTAGGATTATATTCTCCTCATTATCCCTTAAAAATACAGTAGGGTTTCCTTAGGATAATATATTTTCCCCATTATACCCTAAATATACAGTAGGGTTTTCTTAGGATCATATTCTCCCCATTATCCCTTAAAAATACAGTAGAGTTTCCTTAGGATTATATTCTCCCCCATTATCCCTTAAAAATGCAGTAGGGTTTCTTTAGGATCATATTCTTCCCATTATCCCTTAAAAATGCAGTAGGATTTCCTTAGAATTATATACTTCCTATTATCCCTTCAAAACACAATAAGGTTTCCTTAGGATATTCTTCCTATTATCCCTTAAAAATGCAGTAGGGTTTCATTATGATTATATTCTCCCCATTATCCCTTTAAAATGCAGATGGGTTTCCTTAGGATTATATTCTCCCCTATTATCCCTTAAGAATACAGTATGGTTTCCTTAGGATTATATTCTCCACATTATCCTTTAAAACTCAATATGGTTTCTTTAGGATCATATTTTCCCCATTATCCCTTAAGAATGTAATAGGGTTTCATTAGGATTATATTCTTCCCATTATCCCTTAAAAATGCAGTAGGGTTTCCTTAGGATTATGTTCTTTCCATTATCCCTTAGAAATGCTGTAGGGTTTCATTTATTCTTCCCATTATCCCTTAAAATTATAGTAGGGTTTCCTTAGGATCATACTTTTATTCTCCCCATTATCCCTTAAAAATACAGTTGAGTTTCCTTAGGATTATATTCTCCCCCATTATCCCTTAAAAATGCAGTAGGGTTTCTTTAGGATCATATTTTTCCCATTATCCCTTAAAAATGTAATAGGGTTTCATTAGGATTATATTCTTCCCATTATCCCTTAAAAATGCAGTAGGGTTTCCTTAGGATTATGTTCTCCCTATTATCCCTTAAAATGCAGAAGGATTTCCTTAGGATTATATACTTCCTATTATCCCTTAAAAACACAATAAGGTTTCCTTAGGATATTCTCCCCATTATCCCTTAAAAATGCAGAATGATTTCCTTAGGATTATATACTTCCTATTATCCCTTAAAAACACAATAAGGTTTCCTTAAGATATTCTCCCCATTTTCCCTTTAAAATGCAGTATGGTTTTCTTTATTCTCTCCATTATCCCTTAAAATACAATAGGGTTTCTTTAGGATTATATTCTCCCCCTTCTCCCTTCAAAAAGTTGGCCATATTCACCATATTTAGTCTACTACAAACTTTTTCCTAAATCAGCCGGATCGTTTAATGTGAACCGGACAAAGCCCTGAGACATATCCTTTTGTTTGTCTTGAATTGTTGAAGCATATATCAAATACATCAGCCCTCTTTAAAAAAATAATAAAACAGTGGTTCCCTTTGGCACCCTGATTCTCCGATGGTTCTCGGATTATGAGGTCATGGAAGCGTTGTAGACAACTTTGACTTTTCCATGACCCCCCAATCAGGGGTGGCAAGAAGTTGTTTTCGAGACGAAGCAGACGGCTGCTATAGATTATGATAATATAACGGTATTGCTTTTTAATTCCACGCGACTCATCAGACATTGTCAGAGACCCGGCCAGAAATTGTAGTCGACTCTGGACAATTATGGTCGACGTACAGCAGGAACAGGTTCCGTCGTTTCATTTTGATGTCGTCTGAGAAGAAGTCAGATCTAAAAACTCCTTGATTTTGATTGACTAAGAATTAAGCTCAAGCGTCTGACTGTTACTATGGTAAAAGTCGGATAAATGGACTTTGTCGGATAAGAAAAAATCCAGCAAGTCCTCTCATGAATCGCTCCCCGGGATTTCAAGAGAGTGAGACATCCCTACAGAACAGTCATACCAACGAAAACAGACTCCGTACCGACCGATGATCTACCATTCGAAATGACCCAATTACTTTGGTCGGTATGGAGTCGGTTTCGTTAGTGTGATGGTAGCATTATGACAACATCCTCACCTGCTTCTCTGCCATAATAATGACACAGCACACCGAAGGAATGACCGTACCCGAAGCTCCGATACTTGAGAAGATCGTACTGCCGATAGACGTCATTGAGCTCGGCTGCGATGTCGCATACTCGAACACCTGGCTTGATGAGAGCCATACCACGTCGGTGAATGTCGCAGTTCTTCTCCCATACCACCATGTGTCGATCAGAGGGGACGTGGTCGTAGAACAGGGTTCGTTCTAAAGCAGTGTAATAGCTTTATCATAATTGCAAAATATGGATATAATTAATGAGATGAGGATGTCAGTACCATAACAATGACGATAATCATTTTTTTTTAAATCTTCTCTACCTGTAAGCAAGTGAGATGCAAAAGTCTTTCTATACAGAAATTTAATTTGAAAATGATCTCTACCTTATTCGATAAAATTCTAATCAAACGCAGGCATGGCAGGAGTGTTTATAGGGGTGATGTGAGATATTTAGGAACGCATCTGAGCAAGGGAGTGAAGCTGACTATTCGATAATTTTGTTTGGTTTGGTTTGGCTTTTTGCGGGGGATCAATTAATTATTTACGAATCTGGTGCACAATATATTTTTGGTGGAATTCATTTCAGTAAAACTGCAATATAAAAAGTAGAATTCTAAGGCTATCTGGGTCAAGAGCTGATCGGCCGATCCTCCATCCCCACTGCTTACACAATGCAGAACATATGCAATAGTATTTTGAATTATTTATTTGTTTAATAAATTATAATTCGATAATGGAGAAAATGTTCAGGGCTAGAAAGTCTTGTTAGGAATTTCACCTATCGGCCTCGAAATTAAGAAAACCTACATTTTTAGTGATTTTTTTTTACTTGCTAAGGAGAGTCGTCTAACTCTTCAATATAAGCAGCAGCTCGGTCGCTTCGCTTCCTGATTTGCACGTTTTCACATTTTTAAAACCAAAATCACTCATACCCTGCCTACGCTACAGATGTGTCAGTACCAAGAAATAATATCTTACCCAGCAATCATTGGGAATGTGTTCAGATTAAGAATGTCACCTTTCTGAATCTTGCGCGATGTCACAGGATTATGTGCTCCATCCGTATTGATACCTGATTGAAACCATATCCATGCTGCAGAATGAACATGATGAAAAAGAACATTTGTTTACTTGTTTACTTTAAATAGGGCTAGTTAACGGCCGATACTACTATAAGATCAAACAATCAATTTTGTCAGAAATAGAACTGAAATACAATATCGTTAAAAAGAAATAAACAATAATAATAATATGTGATTTGTCTAGTGCTCTTATCCACCTTGCTAGGTGCTCAAGGCGCTCACATAAATCCCAGGCTAATCCGATGCGCACAGCTCTTTGAGGAATTACTTCCTGCCGATACCCATTTACCTCCCTTGGGTTGAGTGCAGCACAATGTGAGTAAATATCTTGCTGAAGGAAAATACCCCAAGGCTTGGAATCGGACCCACGTCCTTCAGATTGAAAGACGAGAGTCTTAACCACTAGACCACGACGCCCCCACAATAACGGCTGTTTAATTGACGTCGGTGTGGTATAAGATTCGGTGGGATAATGACGGAACCAAAAAGTTCAATAGACAGGGGAATGAAATATACGTCCTCTTTGGCCTAAAAGCATGACTTGTGGAAACACCGACATGACTGATATCAGATGAATTGATACTGGTAACTCACTATCTCTAAGTTCTGCATGAGGGAAGGACTTAGCTATCTCCATGACCATTGCTTCAGTACCCCGGAGGGCCACCTCGTGTTCACCAACCCCCTCTGCGATGGCACCGACCACCGCATCTCCTCCGAGATCACATATCCTCGCCCCCTCGGTGATCAACGCGATCTCCTCATCGGACTTGATCAATCTCCGCATCATCATGGGCGTTCCGACGTCAACGATGTCCTTGCCAGAAACGGCCTTTTCCAGCTTCGCCATGTTGTCCAGCGTCATGTGGTCGAATTCGCAACCGATCTTTCCCGAAGGCACATTGGCCAGTTCCTCCTGGACGGCGACCCAGAAGTTGTCCCGGTGCCAGTCGGTGTAGATGACGTTACCACCAGTGCTTGTCCTTCTCCAGGGTTGTCCTGCGTCGATTCCTGCAGAGATGCTCGTTACCTTGTCAGCGGTGATGACCAAGCCGTAGGAACGACCGAAGGAACAGTAGAGGAAGTCTGAGAAGTAGTTAACGTTATGCATTGAGGTAAAAAGGATTCCACTGAGATGGTTTTCTTCCATGTATTTCCTTACCATCATTATACGGCTGTCCATCTCTTCTTTTGAAAAAGTCGGAGAGACCTTTCGAAAAATAAAAGAAAATAAGAATAAGATACACCGGGGGGGGGGGGTAAGTATTAACATTACCTCTTTCATGTTGAATTTTATTAATGAGGGTTAACATTAAGAATAAAGATTGAAACTGTTAACAATTTTGTTCAACCTTATTTTATACATCTGATACAATATTGGCGGATCTATAAGGTAAATTGTATCATAAATATTGCCGAAGAGAGAGTCAATTAAAATATTGTTTCATGAATACATAAATAAACCATTTATGACTAGTTAATGTAAAGATTTGGTACGCCGGAAAAAATACCTTTTCTCCATTGTTCAAAGTATAAAGTCTGGGCATCTCCTGGTTCACTGGGGATGTTGCTGTTTCAGACGAGAAGCGAACAAGGTTGCCATTATGAGAATTAGTTTCTTTCCGTCGATATCCACTCGATGCTATGGCCCTGCCTATTCGGTTTTGTTGGGTTCTGGTTATGCCATCGACGACGGATGAAACTCGACGAATCAGGGAGCGATACATCTTGATTATGAAGTGAAAATACCATGAATATGAATATTCTCTTGTAGGCCAACAAAATAGGTTGATTTAGGGGTGCCTGAGCCAGTGTCAGCTAATAAACGTCAATGGTTGTTATGTACCATGTCCATTTGATTTTAGGAGAGTCAAAATCACATTTTCTCGTCTTAAAGCTTCCGAATCAAAACAAGTCTCGTCCGATATTCTATTATTCACGAATTTGATTGTCAATAAGATACTGATACCCTCATCTTAAGTTGATAAAGGCTGCTACTGTTATTATTGTTTCGCCGTGAAATTAATATTTATGGGAGCTTTGTCAGAATCATAACAATCGATGGTAATCTATATTGTGACAGCTGATCCTAAGATGTATGCTGTCAGGTCAAAGTCTGTCATCATCTATGAGCGCATAAACATGAAAACAATATGAAATGCAACCAAGTTGAGTGTGGTTTCAACAAATGAACTTTGAATAACAAATTTATAGGATGATACAAACCGAATTACTTGGCAACTTGGTGCAGTAATTTACTGTAAATCTCTTAATATTTTCTCCGTTTTATAAGGAATGGCAATATGTAAGTGAACTACATGTTTCTACATTTTCAGACCTTCCACTAGAACAGTATATACCCGGGGGGGGGAGACACAGGTGTTTCAATGTTGGAAAATGTATTGCTTTTATTTCGTTCATGGATATTGAGTGATAATCTTAAACTACATTTTTTGCAGGAGTTTCTGTATTTCATTTATGAATCAATAATAAACTAACATGTTCACATAATAACAAATATGTAAATGAATTCATGTTAAATGTGACAATTGAAGAGATAAATAATAATGGCAAAGACTGATAATTAATTATACATAAAGCATGTGATATAGCAAAATAAGTAAAATACAGGGGCCGGCTATTAACACAATTTGATTAGTTAATCTAGGTTGATACAAACTTGAACACTGAAACACAGATCACAAATTAATGTATGTAAAACCGGGATGAAAATCAACATATTTACTTCTAACTTCTAAATATTCAGCAAATATAAATATTCTGCGAATAAATGCTGCAAAATCGCATCTGCAAAAGCGCATCACATTGGTTTCACATGCTGTGATTATAATGTTTGCTTAAAATATCTGATGATTTGCAGGATTTGATGGCCAAGTTCCAACAAACCCGAAATGCATACAAGTCTTGTCTATCGTTAGTCAAAGTTCAGCCAAAGTTCGGATAAACTATACCTCTTCAGTTACCAGTGGGTCAAAGCACTTTATTCATTGCTATTGTTATTATTATTCATTACTATCATATTATTATTATTATTACTATTATTATTTTATTATCATTATTAGTATTATTACTATCATTATTATCATTATTATTATTATCATTATTATTATTAGTAGTAGTAGTAGTAGTTGTAGTAGTGTAATTATTATCATATATAATTTATTGATTAAGCTTCAAATTGTACTCAAACTTAAATCCCAATTATACAGTAGTCATGGTAATACAGTCGAATTCTGTGCAACTCCACAGACAAATTACTCTTCAAGATACTCCCTTTAAAATGAGTCACTCTCATGCATGACCCATGACGACGGGGCATTAGCTATTGCTGCCCCAAAACTATGGAATAGTCTGTCAATTGATTCAAGAAGCTTTCCGTCGCTAAATGTATTCAAATTCATATCAAAATCCAAATTAGGTATATAATTATATCTGTTTATGAAAATTCATTTTCTTCATGTCATGAATTACAAAAATGCATCATTTTCCAGCGCATCTGAATAATTATTTCGTAAAAAAGCTAGGAACTTTAAAGGTCAAGTCCTCCCCAGGAAAATGCTGACTTGAATAAATAGAGAAAAATCAAACTAGCATAGTGCTGAAAATTTCATCAAAATCGGATGTAAGATAAGAAAGTTATGACATTTTAAAGTTTCGCTTATTTTTCACAAAACAGTGATATGCACAACTAGGTGAGTCAGTCGATGATGTCCATCACTCACTATTTCTTTTGTTTTTTATTGTTTGAATCATACAATATTTCATTTTTTTTAGATTTGACAATAAGGACCAACTTGACTGAAACATATAGTATTAAACAATACTAATGCCACATGTTCAAGGAGGAATTAATCGTTGTATCACTTGCCAATGAGGAGAAAATTAGAATATTTCATATTTGACATAATGAAATACAAAAGAAATAGTGAGTGGATGACGTCATAGTCTCCTCATTTGTATACCAGCCAGGATGTGCATATAACTGTTTTGTGAAATTCAGCGAAACTCTAAAATGTCGTAACTTCCTTATTTTACATCCGATTTTGATGAAATTTTCAGTGTTATGCTTGTTGGATTTTTCTCTTTTTATTCAAATCAACTTTTTATTGGGGTGGACTTGTCCTTTAAATTTCCTTTGACAAGAATGAGGATTCCCAAAATCCCAAGTCACCGTGGAAGCATCATTTTGAATACAATGTGGATTATTTGTTTACCATCTGTCTCTTAACTTGTTTGATTTTGAGATAAGTGTCCTTACTAATATTTGTATTGGATTGTACCTTATCAGGCCCTTGAGTATGAGAGTAAGATGCCTCCTTTAAATTAAAGGGATGTTCCGGGCTTAAAATATTTATATCCCAATAAATAGAGTAAAATTCACAGCGCAAACTGCTGAAAATTTCATCAAAATCTGACAACAAATAGCGAAGTTATTGAATTTTAAAGTTTAGCAATATATTGTGAAAACAGTTATATGCACATCGTCATGAATATTCATTAGATGGGCTGATGATGTCACATCCCCACTGTCCTTTTTCTTATGATATAACATGAAATCATAATTGTTTCATTTTTTCACACATGTTTGAATGATATGTCTCCCTTATAATGAAATAATGCAGCAAGGAATATTTCATGCACTTAATTAGTTGTTATTCCAATATTTTTGGGTTCATGAAGGAAAAAAATGAATAAATTCCAATATTTTTGGTTCTTGAAAGAAAATGAATAAACCTTACTTCAATAAAATACAAAAGAACAAGTGGGGAAATTACATCATCAGTTTGTTCATTGAATATTCATGAAGACATGCCGAGAACTGTGTCACCGGAAAAATGCAAATATATAAAATGCCATATATAACTTTGCATAGGCGGATCCAGGGGGCGAGGGGGCGCCCCCCCCCCCCTATTGGCGGAGCAATAAAAAGAAAAAAGGGGGGAAAGAAAGAAGAAAAAGGAAAAGAAGGGGAAAAGAAGAGTGGAGAAAAAAAAGAGGAGGAAGACGAGTGAATGAAATTAGGTGAGGGAAAGAATTGGAAAATAAAACAAAAATCTTTATCTTTATCAAAAAGTTTCGCTCGCGCTCGCATTGCTTGTTCGATGAGATACATGTCTTATCATTAGGCTGATATGGACCTTGAAATATCAAGTTTTGAAGTCAATATACAAAAACATATTTCAGCTCGGACATCTAGCTTTCATTACTTTGTTTGATATTATAAATTGATTTTTAAAAAGTGCTCTGTAAAATTTTCGTTTTATGGTCTGAATATCAACATTTTCAGCTCGCGCATTTGATTTGTCAAGTACCTATTATTTTCGTGCATTCCATAAAGTTTTCAAAATGTCCCTTCAGGGGTCCGTTGCAGAAAGAGTTGCGTTTAAACGCAAGTCAAAAAACGCATGTCCCAAATGCGCGCTGTTGATTGGTTGAACATCAAGTTGCGCATGATTTTTAGAGTTACGATTGATTGCAACTCTTTCTGCAACGGGCCCCAGGTCTGATTGTCAAAACGTATCAGCTAGCGCTGCATGATACTCTGATGAGTCGGGTTTGTGGTTCTCTTATCCTGATACTCATTTTCCCTCTCAATTTGCCTTTCTTTTTCGTTTGCCCTTTCTTTTCCTGTCCCTTTGCTGTTCCCCTTGGATCTACCTTTTTCATCTTTTCCTTTTTCTTGCCTTTCTCCTCCTCCCTTTCCTCAAATTTATTTCCTCCTCTCCTTCTTCTTTTTTCTTTTTCTCCTCCTCCTTTTCTTCTTCTTCTTTAATATCTTGGGGAAAAAATGGAGTATCAGATTTGAATCAAACTGCCCTCCGACGGTCTGACCTACCTTTTCCAAAGATACCGTCTTAATTGTTACGTCCCCAAACATGAATGTGAGATTTTGTTACTCTATGCCCTCATCACAGAACTAACGTACCCTTTTGGCAATCAGAATTTTGTTCTCCTGGAAAAGGCTTTCAAAAAAGAATTGTGGTGACCTCTGTCACACATGATTTTTTCCCTCTCTTTTTGTAGGTGTCAGAAAATGTTTGCATCTACTGACGTGCTTTTCCTGGTATAGGCCACCCGGTTTCACTAAAAAAAGGATTGATCAACATAAAAACTGCGTTGATGAAGGTTCGGTGTAAAAATGGCAGAGGTAAAAATGGTAATGGCATAACCGGCAGAAGTAAAAATTGCCAATCTTAAACCCTCATGCAAAAAATTGTCAAAAAAAACCCGCATGCACATAGATTAAATATGAAAGGTTCTGAGAAGAAAATTAAGATCATAATGTTTGACTAATGGAAAGGGTAACATTTTTTAAATCATAGATAGATCGTCTGCACCAAATTGATAACCCTTTGGTTGGTTTATTTTGTTTTCCTGGATTTACATGAGTGGCCTTCTCATGTCAAATCGCTCTACTAACATTCACATTTTAAGCTCACTTTGGATCACCTCACAAAGTTTATTGTAAAAATAGCAGAAAAAAATCAAAATGATATTGGTGAGGGTTTTAGGAAATCCATCGAAGAATTCAAAAGCTATTAGAATTTTATTTTAATGGTGACGTCATTTGCGAGCAGCTTTCCCATATATGGTGTAATAACAAAAATCAATGACAGTCATTTTTGTCTCACCTGCATAGCAGAGTGAGACTATAGGCGCCGCTTTTCCGACGGCGGCGGCGGCGGCGTCAACACCAAATCTTAACCTGAGGTTAAGTTTTTGAAATGACAGCATAACTTAGAAAGTATATGGACCTAGTTCATGAAACTTGGCCATAAGGTTAATCAAGTATTACTGAACATCCTGCCTGAGTTTCATGTCACATGACCATGGTCAATGGTCATTTAGGGTCAATGAACTTAGACCATGTTGGGGGAATCAACATCAAAATCTTAACCTAAGGTTAAGTTTTTGAAATGTCATCATAACTTAGAAAATATATGGACCTAGTTCATGAAACTTATACATAAGGTTAATCAAGTATCACTGAACATCCTGCATGAGTTTCACGTCACATGACCAAGGTCAATGGTCATTTAGGGTCAATGAACTTTGGCCGAATTGGGGGTATCTGTAGATTTACCATCATAACTTTAAAAGTTTATGGATCTGATTCATGAAACTTGGACATAATAGTAATCAAGTATTACTGAACATCCTGTGCAAGTTTCAGGTCACATGATTAAGGTCAAAGGTCATTTAGGGTCAATGAACTTTGGTCAAATTGGGGTATTTGTTGAATTACCGCCATAACTTTGAAAGTGTGTTGGTCTAGTTCATAAAACTTGGACATAAGAGTAATGAAGTATCACTGAACATCCTTTGCGCATTTTAGGTCACATGACCAAGGTCAAAGGTCAATGAACTTTGGCCATAATGGGGGTATCTGTTGAATTACCATCATAACTTGGAAAGTTGATGGATCTTTCTCTTGAAACTTGGACATAAGAGTAATCAAGTATCACTGAACATCCTGTGCGAGTTTCAGGTCACATGATCAAGGTCAAAGGTCATGTAAGGTCAATGAACTTTGGCCACGTTGGGGGTATTTGTTGAATTACCATCATATCTCTATAAGTGTATGGGTCTAGTTCATAAAACGTGGAAATAAGAGTAACCAAGTATCACTGAACATCTTGTGCGAGTTATAGTAGTTTTCAAAATCAGCACTGCTGCTATATTAAATCGCGTGATGCAGGTGAGACGGCCAGAGGCATTCCACTTGTCTTTAAAAAAATGAAAATGGGTTTTATTGTATCTTTCAGTATATCAAGAGACAAATCATCGCACTTCCGCTCCTGAATTATTTATATATATGACGTCATAGACTAAAAAAAATTATTGATCTTTGATGGATTTTCCTCAACTCTTTGCCAATATATTTTCTGCTAGTTTTATTATTCATCAGGGCGAACTTCCCCTTCAAAACAGGTCGAGAGAATGGCAGCTATATAAGAACATCCCACAAATTTGAATCCCTTTCCAAATTCATGCGGTAACCGTTACCATAGACACTATAGTTTGGGAACCTGACATCCACTTGGACTAACTGCAATGAGATATTGATCTAAAAACTGTACAGTAATTACTATAATCGCATCATTTACATTGAACTATATGCATCATATCAATACCTATTCGAATCCATTATGATGTGGAAATAAAGAAAATTACTTTTATTCAAAATGTTTTATTTTTCTGTTATCCAAGTTATGCAAGTAGTTCGAAGTAATGGCTGCACACATTGGTATTAACATTTAAAAAAATTGTTGAGTATGCATGTGAAGCACTGTTCTACTTACGAACTGACCAAGATAAATCCTTTCATCATTCACTGATTGAAATGATTTTGGCAAGAAAATATTTGAGTTTAATCATATCAACGTATACACCTAAAATGACGAAAAGCAACACAAATAATATCTAATCAGTTCTTACCGCCCGTTTCGTCGACAAGAGTCCGGTCAAGGGCAGTAATTGTGACTGATATGATGATCTTTATCATCTTTACCTCAGTCATTTTTACCAATGCCATTTTTACCTCTGCCATTTTAACTCCGTCATTTTACCTCTGCCAATTATTACCTCTGTCATTTTTACCTCTGTCATTTTTACCTCTGCCATTTTTACCTCTGTCATTTTTACCTTTGCCATCTTTACCTCTGCCATTTTTACCTCTGCCATTTGTACCTATGCCATTTTTACCTCAGAGTCTGCCATATTTACCTCTGCTATTTTACCTGGCACCGTTGATGAATAAGTGTCCGACCGACGAATATGGTCAAAGTCAGTCAATTTATTGGTTAGAAATTAAAATCTAGGAGAATATGGGTTGATATTGACCATTTTATTGATCTGGCACATATTTACTAACTGACCAAAAGATTAGTCACTTTTGACTAATCGTTTGTTCAAGAGTGTAGGCCCTACTTAATAATCGTTTTCTATTATCCACTTCTATCAGTCCTATCATGCGCCTATAGGCATGATTTCGAAAGCTCCAGAGGTCTTGCTTCTCACTGAATCCTATTTATTCATTATGATGCAACGAGGTTATGAAACATAATTATTATCATTCGTTTCAATACAAGCAGCAGTCACATGAACTCTTGTAGAGGTGACCTGGATTTTTTAAAACCATACCACATTGACGAGCAGCGTATAAATAACCCAGTCATCCGATCGTCCATGAACTCGATTTGATCCGAACATTTCTCATTGCCAGCCATTCTTTTGTTCGAGAACATCCCATGTGTAAACGAATTAATTGGAACTATTTTCTGGTCGGTCTCTGATAATGCCCTGATATGCTCTCACGACGTCGCGATACGTCGGGTTTTTTTTTTTGGTAATAGTATTTATCAAAATCATACAAGTAATAAATAACATTGCAAAATGTTATAAAAATGTTACAATATCAACAAAAACACTATTCATAAAAGTCAAATAATTATTCGCAATAAAGAAAATTGTTTAAAAAATCATAGTATTTTGACAGGCGGGTAATTTTCGTAACAACAAAACAAAATGAAAACATTAGCCTTTTATATGAAATCACAAAATCGTACTTCAATAGTTTTGCAGAAAAATTCATTGCTCACCGTTAATAAAACTGAATAATATTTGTTAATAGTCCTTATTGAATTAATAATTCAGTTCAAAAACATATGTATAGCCTAAAAAAATTACATAACACATAATCTGATACAATATTACCCTCCCCCAAATGCAAAATACGTTTCAAAAATTACGACGATGCTCCCGATTTCAACCGATCCCTGAACGAATTACCCCGATCTACCCCGATTAGATCTGGTAGGTCGGGTGTCCAGGGCCCGATCGTACAAAAAAAAGTGGACGGAGGTTTTCATGTTTCCCACATCACGGAAATCTGCACAATTTCAATCTGTAGGGGATGATTTTGAACAAAAGCATAGCTGACTGGAACACGTACACTTAGAAAGACAATGCACACAAGATCGTCACTTATCTTTGTCCCAGTTCATTCTGCTCTGTTGTATTCTTTACTGTCAGTCATGCGAGTGGCTCTCGTCGTTAAAAACGATGTTACTATAATCTGATTGAATTTGAATCTCAACAGGCATGCCATGCATGATGCTGATTGATTTCTTCAAAATAAAAAACAAAATCCTTTTCACGATAGGTTAAAAGTTGACCCAGTTCGGATCAAGGTGGAATTTTCACCTTCATTAGAAGCTGGGCAACTTTAATCTATCTGTTTGTTTCTATTTGCCTTTCTTCTTTTTCATAAGTTTTTATTTGGGGTTGATTCCCCTTCAACACTCACACGTGCACCAATGTTTTTGCCAATCATAGGTATATTTTTAATTAACAAGAGAATATCACTCCTTATGACATCATTATTGTAATAGTTCATATCATTACTGAATCAATCAAACTTTTTGTGAAACCGAGCCTCTGACTTTTGGAGAGGTGCATAGATGTATCCCAATTCAGAGTACTGGTAACTAATGGCGGGCATTATTGGAGAGGCTCGGCCAGACAAGAACAGAATCACTGGCAGAACTAGGTGTGTTGCTACGTCAGGGCATGAATCACCCAAGGGTTCATTACATGCCGCCACGCACAGAAAAATCAAGCCATAGAAGTCGTGTGTTGTGGACCCAAGAAGTGAGATCCCAGCACGCGCGACCCACTAGTTAGAAATCCACTGCCAAACGCGGTTCGTGGTGCGAGGTTAGTATACTAATACTAACCTCGCAATGCGTGTGAGTGGGGCATGAATAGTAAGGCATATTTTGAGACCACCCTTCCCCTTGGAAGTTACCGTAAAAACATCACCCATTTAAAAAATTGATCGATATATTTTTTGCATGTTGTTAAGCAGATTCTATAAATGTATTGGAGATCTTTTAAATATTACTGTTATTTTTGCCTTTATTCTTAGAAATCCGCCAAATCCGATCTGTCTAATTCATTATCATCCAAAAATTCCTTGAGAAAATAACGAAACTGTGCTGATGAGACAGGAAAATTAGATTAGGCTATCATATCATACCTAAATAATGATCACTTAGATCCATCATAATCTATGTATCGGCCGAACATTATTTAGAAACCCTAAAATCACTTTGCCGCCAGTCACTTCACGCCCATCATCACACTCAATGGTTTACTGACGGATGGTCCAATTTCCCGCGCGAGCACTGCATCCATGACTAAAGTTTGTCAGAGTCCGTTTAGGGCTAGGCTAGCATGATGCCCGCGGCCACATGCCAAACAATCATGGATCAGTAATAATTGGAGTATAGGCTACAGAACATTCCAAAATCAATGAATGAGCTTCTTACCTTCTAAGTTCAATTTACCTTCAGCTATATTCACTTGTCCCGCGCTAAATCCACAGTGAAGAAAATACAATAATGTTTAATAACGTTACTTTTCGGCAAATTTAAAATGAATTTGTTTCAGCTACCAACTGCATTTCGTACTAAGCAGCAAACAAATATCGTGCCATGTTGTGTTTATATGGTCGAGTTGTATTCCACTCTTTCGGTACACGCCCACATTTTATCCAGGGTGGCTTGTTCATATAGACGAATCTTTTACGACTTGGTACCTTGTTCCCATGCAATATCCTTCCGTCTTCACGCGGAAGTACTTTAGGTATCGATTTCCCCGACATGGTCTCCTAATCCGTTACAAACGAAAAATTCAGAGGGTTCATGATTCCCGGTCATGATTCCAAGGTTCATCAATTATATACAAAAATGATTATCCTTCCTTTACGAAAGAGGACCGCCGCATGATTTGTCACTCCACTACCCACCTCAGTGACCTCACCCCCCCCCCTTATAATCTCTAGGACTAATTTTTATTTCTGAAAATGTCAAAAGATTTGTATTCATTGAAAATTGAAAATATGAACTAAGATTTTGTAATATCATGAAAGCGTCTTGGTCTACTGGGCCCGTATTCCATAAACGAGATAAGCATGCTTAAGTCAAAAATCTAAGCATTTTGTCTTAGTTTTCTGTCTAAGACAAAATTCTTAGCCAAAACGCATATTCCATAAAGAATTGGCTAAGAATTTTGTCTAAGAATTTGGCTAAGAATTTTTGCGCAACTAAGACAGATTTAGGATGAATGGCTAAGTAACTTTTCTTAAATATGCAGAGTCTGTATTTCATAAATTCTACATGGCTAAGAATTTTGCCCTAACTTTAAGACAGTTGTGAGTTGTCTTAATTGCTTTAAGACAACGTTTAAATCCAACAAATCATGGCAAATTTTTTAAAAGAATTTATACCTATATTGCATTTCGAGCTACTTCCTAAGTTTTTAACCGATTTTCATGAAATTTGGAACACACATTGGTCTTAAGGTAAGGAGGTGTAAGAATTTTTTTTTTGCTTTTTCAGAAATTGTGTTGCCATGGTAACAGTATATTATGGCAAAAATTATGTATAAATCTTGCTATTCCAACTACTTCCTCAGTTTTTAACCAATTCTCATGAAATGTGGCACAAACATTAGTCTTGGTGTGAAGATGTGCAAAACATATTTTATGCCTATATACAAAAATTGCGTTGCCATGGTAACAACATATTAAATAACGAAAATTAGGTGAAAAATTTGTGGTTTTAACAAGTTTACAATATTTCAACCACTTCTCATGATGTTTGCCACAGACATAAGTCTTGAGGTAAAGATGTGCAAGACACATTTTCGCATGTGTCGGAAATTGTGTTGCCATGGTAACGGTATATTAGGGCAAAAATTATGTAAAAATCTTGCAGTTCCAACGACTTCTTCAGTTTTTAATCAATTCTCATGAAATGTGGCACAAACGTTAGTCTTGATGTGAAGATGTGCAAAGTATATTTTATGCCTTTATAAAAAATTGCGTTGCCATGGCAACAAATAAAATAACAAAAACTAGATGAAAATCTTGTAATTTGAATTACTTTATCAGTTTTCAACTGGTCAATTCTCCTAAACTGTTGGCGCACACAATAGTCGAGTTGAAGATGTCTAAGATATACTTTTGCCTGTATCAGAATTCGTGTTGCTATGGTAACAACATATTATATAAAGAAAATAGGTGAAAATCTTGTGGTTTGAATCCCTTTATTAGTTTTACCAATTCTTATAAAAGTTGGCTCACACATTGATTTTGAGGTGTAGATCTGCAAGACATATATTTGAAAATTTGTTGCCATGGTAACAGCATATCAGATCAATAAATGTGTAAACAGCATGTGTATTGAACTACTTCTTCATTTTATGACATTGGCCTATATGTCCATGAAATGTAGGTTTTGAGCTAAAATAATCTGCAAGACACATTTTCTCATTCATCAAAATATGTGTTTGTATGATAACTACATGTATACGCCAAAAAAGATTAAGACAATGGTCAATGCTAACTTTTGTTTGGCTACATAGAGAACTACATGTAGCTGAGGGCTTAGACTTAGTTCTAGTTTTTTTTTTTTTTTTTTTTTGGGGGGGGGGGGCTATAGACCTCAAGATTTCGAACTACAGCACCTAGTTTAGATCTAAGCCTAGATCAAGATTCTTTAGTCCTAGAAATAATCCAATGCTAGATCCTTAGCCTACTTCCTTTCTCAGGCCTAACGTTAGATGAGTAGAACTAGACTAGATCTAGCCTACATTTACTATTTTTAGATCTAGAATCTACATTGAGATAGAGTCTACAAGTCTCTAGATCTAGACCTATTACTATGACCCTATGTACACCTAGATTGGTATAGTTCTAGATCTAGATAGGGTCTAACTTTTAGTCTAAGTGAGTAAGTCATTTAGTCTAGATCTAGGCCTAGATTTCTAGATCAAACAGTAGACTAGATCAGCCAGTCCTAACGTTAGGGCTACCGGATAGGCTAGAAATAAAATGTAGAATGAATAGAAGAAAGCACAGGCTAGGCCGCCTAGGCCCTAGATCTAAATCCTTATATAAATCTAGGCCCTAGTCTAGACTGAGCTGTTGCCAGTGTTGGTCTAGGTTTAGGCCTGTTTTCTAGTCCTGGAAACCTAGATCTAAACAAGTCCTCAAAATGTATAAAATAAAAACTCCAAACAAACAGATGGACCTAAACTCTAAAGCAGGAGTAGATCTAGATAGATGTCTAGACTACTACTAGGACTAGATCTAACTTTAGGCATAGTTGGCAAGCAATGCATAGCGATATATCTAGCACTGTTGACAGGAATAACCGTCATTTCTGGGGATTTATTTAAAAGTTTCTGACATTTACTGTCATATCACATTGGTGAGACTAGGCCAACGTAACGTTAGACTGTTTAGTGTCGTACTCGTAATACTAAAATAGCGGAACAACCAAAATACAGTCGGAGACTGAACCTTTTGGTCTAAGTCAGATCTATTCTAGACCTACATGTAGATCTAGATAGATCTATCCCTGTCTTAAGGCTAAGCCAGGCTAAGTCCTGCATGTTCTAGGCCTAGACCAATACTAATATAGGTCTACCGTTAGATCTAGGCCTATGACTATGTAGCTTCAGTCTCAGTTGCTCCACTACGGCACTAGACTAACAAAGTTACGTTTTGCTTCAGCCTTATAGTTCAGGAAAGTAAAAAGTAAAAACAATGTTCAATTCTCCTCCAAACAGATGGATATTAGTTGTAGATCTTGGGCCTAGGCTAGATCTAGGCCTAATGTTAGACCCAAGACTAGTCTCAAAAGTTACAAATGTTTTCCCTTAGACCCTAGGTCTACTTCAACTGAAGTAGAATAAAGATGTCGAGAGGAATCTACCCTATTCCATTTAGATTTTGACAAACAATACATGAAAAGTAATGAATGGGACTGATACATAAAAAACTGTGCAAGTCACTCGGTTTGGGATTGAAATGTTTTGGTAATTAACAAAATATAGAATAATCTGAATAAAGAATTCTTACCATATATGGGTGATGAATGCTCTTCTTTTACTACAATAGTTGTAATTAGTTTCAATAAAATCAAACTTGTTAAGAAAAAACAACTTCAATGACATTTTTGCTATTTTGTTGCAGTCACCCCTGCAGCAGTTTAGAAGGTCATAGAATTTGACTTTGAGACTTTGGCTTAGCCATATCGTCTGACTTGAGACAAATGTCTTAAAGTTTATAGAATATCGTTAGGGAAGATTTCTTAGACAAGCAAAATGCTAAGACAAATTGCTAAGACTTAAGCAAAAAGCTTATCTCGTTTATGGAATACGGGCCCAGGTTCTGACCCTCGGCTTGCAACCAGAATTATTGGTCTTGGGTTCGCATCACATTCACGTACGGCATTAACTCCATGAAGCAATATATTCATCCACTCGTACTGTAGGCCTACTCTACCCAATCAAGAGTAAATGGGTACCAGTTAGATTTAAGTCCTTTAACAGCTGTGAGCACCGGAATTGGTAGCCTAGCTACTAGCCAGGGCAGGGGCGGATCCAGGATTTTCCATAGGGGGGCACATTTTTCCGATGAAAATTTGACAAATTTGACACTTGGGTAAAAACGGTACATTTACATTACAAATTTTGATTATGGCACTTAAGGGGGGGCACGCAGGCGCGGATCCACGGGGGGGGGGCCGAGGGGGCCTTGGCCCCCCCCCCCCTTGGCAAAAAAAAAAGAAGAGTGAAAGAAAGAGAAAAAAGAGGGGAAGAGGGGAAGGAAAAGAAGAAAGGAAGAAGGGGAAGAAGGGAAGAAAAAAGAGAGAGGAAAAGGAGGGAAAGAAAAGAGGAAAGGGGAGAGGGGGAAAGGAAAAGGAGAAAAAAGAGAGAGGAAGGAGGAAAGAAGAGAAGAGAGAGAGAGGGGAAAAGAGAGAGGAAAAGGGGGAAGGAAGAAGAGGAGAAAAAAAGAGAAAAAAGAGGAAGAGCAGGAAAGAAAATGATGTTCGAACCAAAAGGGCGCCGAAATGATGTTTGAAGGAATGTCAAAATGATGTTCGAATTGGGGGCCGAATTGATGTTCGAACGGGGGGGGGGCGAATTGATGTTCGACGTTGGGGCGCCAAATTGATGTTCGAACTAGGGGGCGCCAAATTGATACTCGAGCTAGGGGGGGGCGAAATAATATTCGAACTAGGGGCGCCAAATTGATGTTTGACCTACATGTAGGGGCGCCGAAATGATGTTCGAAGGGATGTTAAAATGATGTTCGAACTGGGGGCGCCAGATTGATACTCGAACTGGGGGGGGGGGGGGGAGGGGGCCGAATCGATGTTCGAACTAGGGGGGGGGGCGCCAAATTGATACTCGAACTAGGGGGGCTCAGAATTGATGTTGGAACTAGAGGGCGCCAAATTGATAATCGAACTATGGGGCGCCAAATTGATGTTGGACCTACATGTAGGGGCGCCGAATTGATATTCGAGCGCCGAAATGATGTTCGAAGGGATGTTAAAATGATGTTCGAACTGGGGGCGCCAAATTGATACTCGAACTGGGGGGGGGGCGAATCGATGTTCGAGCTAGGGGGGCGCCAAACTGATACTCAAACTAGGGGGGCACCGAATTGATGTTCGAACTAGGGGGGCGCCAAATTGATACTCGAGCTGGGGGGGGGGGGGCGAAATGATATTCGAACGGGGGGGGGGCGTATTGATGATCGACCTACATGTAGGGGCGCCGAATTGTTACTCGAACTAGGGGGGCGCCGAATTGATGTTCGAACTAGGGGCACCACATTGATGTTTGAACTAGGGGGCGCTGAATTGATATTCGAACTAGGGGCGCCAATTTGATGTTCCAATTGGGGGCGCCAAATTGATGTTCGACCTAGGGAGGCCAAATAGATGTTCGACGTAGGGGGGGGGGGTTGCACCGAATTGATGTTCGACGTAGGGGCGCAAAATTTATGTTCGACATCGGGGAGCGCCGATTGAATGTTCGAACTAGGGGCGCAAGATTGCTATTCGAACTTGGGGCACCAAATTGATGTTCGAACGAGGGGGGCGCCAAATTGATGTTAGAACTAGGGGGCGCTGAAATTGTGTATGGGTATGGCTTAAAAAGAATGCAACTAGTATAAGTTATACAAGTTGCATTCTTTTTAAGCCATATACCTATAATTGCATAGTTTACAAAGCACATGTTAACATCGTCATGTTCAACACCAATAACAAGCAAGCAATGACCCGACGTGTAGCTAGTTGTAGGTCGGGATAACTTGCGGCTCCATAGTTATTTGGAAAGTGGAAATTGATAATAACCGTATCAGACCGCCTCGATCACATGACAAGAATTCGTGTTATTATTTCCGCATTCATACATTCCGTCCCGAAGAGATTTCCGAGAAATTCTCGAAGTTACGAGCATGCGCATTATGGTCTGGAAAGCGGGCAAGGAGCGAATTCAAACTCGCCAGTCTGCAACTCATGGCGCCCAGCCACGCCCAACTACAAAGTTCTCAAGTATCATGGCCAGCAAAAAATCTTCAGTTTGCGAAAATCGAAAAAGAAAAGCGGAGAGGCTAAAGCAAGCTGGCTCCCTAGACAAGTACCTCCGCCCAAATTTGAGAGTTAGGAACACATGGTGAAACATGAACATATATCGATTGATAATTTGATGTCTCATTGAGAAGTTAGAATATAGTGAATCCCCAGAAAAAACGAAACCGTAATTCGGTGAAAGTTTTTGCTGCCATAATCATAATTTTTCCTCATGTGATGTATAAATCGAAATATATGATTTTTTTCTGTCATTTAAAGACCATATCAATGGTCATAAAACATGCATGACTGAGTTAGAACAATGAAAATGGTGTTACCAAATTTTCGTTTGGACGAGCAATTTTACGATTTTTCTAGCTTTTACTGCTATCTATTCGGAAATCAAAGTTCATAACTGAAACATCCATTTCTTCTTTTTTTTCATAATTATGAGACCCTCTTCGTAAAATATGAATGACGCACGGTCGAGAAAAAGTTGCATGAAACATATTTGATTCCCTACCTATTCGATGAATTGTTGGAAAAGAAACATTTCACGGCAAAAAATGTTCAGTTATGCCAAATTGAATATTTGTTTCCTTTGAATCATGGCTCAAATCTCATGACCAGTTGACCACCATAGTCATGAATGTATTTCGACCTTAGTGATGTCAGTATGTTATACATTGAACCCTAGGCTATGAGGATAATTGACTGACGGCTATTTTTTTATTTGGAGGCTAGATTTATTTAGTTCATATGGGGAGCTAAAAAATCGGCCTTAGAGCTGAGTTACAGTGTATTTCCTACCCTGCTTTGGGGCGTTCTCATACAATAGTTGACATAGACTCTATGATATTTGACATTTACCAAAAAGAAAGACTGGACTGGCACATTTTGTGCGCACGTCAACATTTCGTGTGTCACTCTGTGGATTTTGCTTGCCAACCGAATATCAACCCCCCCCCCCCAAAAAAAAAGAGCCGTTATTTGCCCACAAGGTCAAAACATTTTTATTGATGTATAATTACCATTACAATTACATACAAAATAAAAACATGCATAAAAACATTTTGGACTTAATGATTTCACAGATTCAAGTAATCTATTTCTATAACGGCTTTTGTGGTCATTTTCCAAACGATATTGGATTCGACGTTTTCTTTGTACACTGCAAAATCATGCAGTTTGCAGTCAGCTAGTCGGGTAATTCCATGGATAGAACAGGGGCCGAGGAAGTGGGGGTTTGGGGGCCTCAGGCCCTCCCCACTTGGGCCTCAGGCCCTTCCCCACTTTTGTCAAAACCGTGTGCAAAAACGTAAAAATTACCATAATTTTATGAATGTGATTTTTTGCATGGTCAGCAGCCCCCTTCCCCTCCACTTTGAAAACCGTTCCGCGGCCCCTGTACAAACGGATGAACCGGCAGAAAGTTAACTTCATTAATTTTGTACTTTGCAAAGCATGTGAACCAGTTAATGAGGGACCTCTCAATTGGTCTAGGTAAAATACTGTTAAATGAGAAGTCCCCAAAGAAAACGGCCAGTTTCCGACTGGTGCATATTTCTTTCACAAGCAAACTAAAAATTACTATCCCTACGGGGGGGGGGGGCGTCAAGTAGATCTCAAACACTAAATAAAAATTCTTAGCACGCCGTATCAACGGCAGGTAATGTTATTTTTAAGTTAGGCCCCCACAATCCCAAATCAACTAAATTAGATCTACTTCAAGTACGTTTCCAAAAGTTTCAAAACTCCATAAACTCTACATATTATTTCACATACAACTAAATCTACATACAAGCTAACGATCCATTGTATTTCAAGATTATGGTTGATGATTAACATAAACACAACGCCAAATAAATTCAAATTACTCAATTCATATATTGATATCAAAATAGATATTTACATTTAGCGCATGTTTCCCATTCAAAACACTTTATAATCATATACACTACATGATAGAAAACATCTCAATGTTACTTATACCATCGAACTTGTCAGATACACGGGTGTATCTGAATATCTGCTAGTTTGTATAATACGACGTACATTTTTTATATTGTATTTTTAAAATTGAATACATCTAATGTGGGAGATTAGCTTTAATCTTACACACGCTTTGGAATATCTGATTCTAGTTTTTAATTTTGCTAACAACAAAGGGTTGTTTGCGTTGTTTATTGGTATGAATCAGGCCGACGAAAATGTGATAATAAATAATTTTAAACTGAGATATCAAGCAAACGTTAACAATATCAGAAATTAAAACATAGCGGACGTGTCCCTTACCTCTTAGAAATCATTGGTGAAATAAAAGTAAACGATAAAGGGGAGATTCAGCTCCTTCTCATCATTGAATCAGTCGTCCCTCTGATAATGTAAGACATGCAATTATCAATTAAACATTTTAAAATCTTTTTATTAACAGAGAGGACTCAAAGGAGTACTGGAACAGAACTTTTCAGAAGACGTCTGACGGAAAATCTCGCTACTTTCGGTCTTCGAATTATATTAGATGTGAAAGGGGATGGTGGCTGCTTCTTTCATGCAGTCCACCATCAACTAACAAAAAAAATTAAAGATAATAGCTACAACTTCAGAACATCCTCGAAAGATGAGGCTTTCCTGTGTCATTGATGATTCTAACGATGTATAACAAGTGAAACGCGTAACGTATAACAAATGGATATTTGATTGTTTTTTTGGTCTTAATTTCATGAATTACTAGTAGATCCATAAACTATTTAATTTATGTCGACATTTCAAAAAATTAATTTTGGTAAGATTTCGATGTTGATTCTCCCAACATTTTCTAAGTTCATTGACCCAGGCGGCCAGGCCTGCATTGACCCTAAATTACCTTTGACCTTGGTCATGTTACCTTAAACAAACGTAGTAAGGATATTTTGCTATACTTTATTACCCTTGTTTCCAAGTTTCATGAACTATGACATTTCAAAAACTTAACTTTGGTTAAGATTTCAGTGTTGACGCCGTCCCCGTCGTCAAAAAGAGGCGCCAATTATTGTCTCGCTCTGCTATGTAGGCGAGACAAAAATTATGTTCTGTCCTAGCGACTTCTGTAACTTGTTTTAGTAGGGGGCACGTAGGCAATTCGTCAATATTTTAATGAGTAATTCGTGAGCTTCACGAGCTGAGCACTCCATAACTCTATTCCTAACAAAAGTCGCTCTTGTTTATTAAAGGCTAAAAAACAAAATATGAATAAGAGTTGTGATTTCTTCTTGCATGAAGGGAAGCATTCTGCACTTTGACAAATGTATGAGAAGCGTCTAACTTTAACTGTTGTTTTTATATTGCTTGCAACACTTAAGCCACTAATCCCAAACGGATTGGAAAATATAATGATAACAAGTGGAATATAATATTATATATGGGTCCTATATTTCAATTGGACGGTGAATGGGGTACACGGCCAACAATTATATAACTTTAGCAGTAGTGAGAGTATTATTCATTAATCTGAGCAGATTGAATAACCGATTTTCTTTGACATTTCTATTAATTTCAAATTACATTTTATGCTGACACTGTTTACATTTTGTACTGATACTATTGATATTTATCAGAACAAAAATGAGGATTTCTATTCTTAGGTGAATGTTCTCTTGTTATTTCTCTATTGGAAAGCCGTTTGAGTAAAAATCGGTCTAGTAGTATAGTCACTAGTTACTACATGTATACTAGTAAACGTTTTGCATGTTCTAGGTGGGTAGACATTCATACCACAACGCATATTACAGTCTGAAATAGGATGTGCAGTATACCACCATGTGAACTTAATTGTGTATGGATATATCAATATATGTTATTTACAGAAATGTTGAAGTTTATTTGCAATATGTAAAGGAATAATTGAAACTTTCATTGTAATGGTGAAAGTTTCGGATGCGTTTTTTTATTTTTTGACGAATCGTCAAATACTCAAATAACTGAAATAACTCTATGGTTTATATCGTTCCTATATTTTTGTTTCATGTAGTAATGCGTAAGACAGCTTGATACAGTTGATGATACGTCACCTCTTCGTTTCCAACCTACAGTGGTAAATCGCGTTGTAATTTTTTTAAACAAATTCCACTGGAGCTATTACGTGGATTTGCTCAGGCCTAAACTGCATTGCTATGATTTACATTAATTGTTACATCTTGAAATAGTTGATGTATACAAGATACATGGGACCTTGGAATTCATGTTTCACTTGTATTGTATGAAAGAGAGAGATAAGAACTTATCGTCCAAAATGATACGAACTTAAGAGCATTGTTGTCATATTTATATAGTCATTGCCAATAAAGTATATTTTTACAGCATATTTATCTTTAGTATCTTATATTTGTTTTATTCACACCGTTTACACGCATTCTGTTTCTTTTGAAAATCTATTTGAAGTATATACAATTTGAGCAAGATTATGAGATACATAACCTTTTGATACTTGATATGATTGTTGCAAGAGCGGAAGAGCCAATGTTTGTTGAACATGTTGCATAGGATTGACAAGACAACTCACTGTTTTGAATGGATATCAAGCGAATAACAAAATATTATATATTCAAACACTTACAGATCTAAGCAGTGCACTCCCAATTAGTAAATGCTGAGTGCTGACTACTGAGTCTACCTCAACTCTATAATAAAAAGCATGTATATCTTTTCAAGAATATATTACCCAAAATAAAACATTAATTTTCTTTCATGCAGAATATGCAATTTAGTTATTGCACAACCAGTGTTCATACGCGGCGATACAGGGGCGTCATCCCTGTAAGATTTGTCAAGCCCTGAAACAAAAAGTAGAAAAGATAAAAATGGGAGTACCCAGAAGAACGAAGTATGCCTATACAATGCAAGAGAGGTTTTCTGTGTGAAGTAAATGAAAAATGAAAGCAAAGAATGCAAGAACTATTCACTGCATCTTTTTTTCTATCTATATTATAATAGATGAAAGAAAGCGAACTATTCAAGATGACATGGTCGAAAACAACCTTTGATTTTCTAACAAAGCGAGGAATGCAATAACTATCTTTGTATCTTTGCTCCAATCGGTTATTTTGCTTAATGGTAGAAAGCAAACTACTTAACGATGTCTTGGTCGAAAAAACTATTGATTTTTCGAACAAAGCGAGGAATGAAAGAAACTAATCTTTGCATCTTCGCTCCAATCGGTTACTTCATACTTCCATAGTTTTCATTTTAACCCACATACACGACTCTCTTTATTGGCTTTCTGACTCACACAAATTGTATTACATATATTCCAGTAGATGGCACTAGCTTCAGGTCAACTCCATTCACCCACATGGTGATAACATAGAACACTGTACAATATATGTTATTATTATTCATTTTTATTCCATTTTAAGTCCAGACATAATACACAAAGCAGATTTTGATACAAAGGTAAAAGTAATCGAAGTTATGTAGTAAACGTATGTTGTAGACAAAATAATTGCTAACTGTTATATCTTCGCTGTAACACAATCCATGTATAGACCTATGGCTGGTATGAATATTGACGATGGAAATAATAGAGTTCAATCTGTCATTTATGTTGACGGAGTTTTCAAGTTCTTGGATTATTTTGTTGACAAGGTGGTGCTGTGCCTTTAGTTGTAGACTCCATCCTCACTCTCTGTTTCTTCATCATCGTCGTCATCGTCACCTCCATCTGGGAACTGGAATAAACCATCAAATTGTGGACCATGCCTGGCTAAGACTCTTTGTACGGCTTTCTGGAATTCCATGCCATTTTCTAATCTTTCCTTGAGATCAGAAACGATCTCGTGATTGATGCCTGCTTCTCCTAGGCTAACGTTCTGCTGCAAGAACTTGGAGTAAAGATCGAAAAAGATGCGTTTGACGGCCCACAGTAGTTTCACGTGAGCCTTTTCTTTAGCGTCTTCTTCTTCCATTCCCTCTGAGATATATTTCTGATATTTTTCGTCTCTTAAGTCCTTGGTGGCTGTCATGGCCTGCTTTAACCATACTCGGTAAGCAATGTTGTCTTCAATTTCATCTACGTTGTCTGTCTCTGACATTGACGATTCATCCTCTCCTTCGTTTTCTGAATCACTAGATTCTTCAACTCCCTGAGTTTGAGAGGATGGTTCGGAGTAATCATCCTCACTTGTTCCCAATGCCAGAGGACCTATAGTCGAAAGTTTGATATGCAGAGGCATGAACAAAAAGCTCACACTGATACAAAAGATGAAGGCAAAATTGAATCTTCCTACGCTGAAGAAGGTACAAGTGAGGATGATTACTCCGAACCATCCTCTCAAACTCAGGGAGTTGAAGAATCTAGTGATTCAGAAAACGAAGGAGAGGATGAATCGTCAATGTCAGAGACAGATAACGTAGATGGAATTGAAGACAACATTGCTTACCGAGTATGGTTAAAGCAGGCCATGACAGCCACCAAGGACTTGAGAGACGAAAAATATCAGAAATATATCTCAGAGGGAATGGAAGAAGAAGACGCTAAAGAAAAGGCTCACGTGAAAATACTGTGGGCCGTCAAACGCATCTTTTTCGATCTTTACTCCAAGTTCTTGCAGCAGAACGTTAGCCTAGGAGAAGCAGGCATCAATCACGAGATCGTTTCTGATCTCAAGGAAAGATTAGAAAATGGCATGGAATTCCAGAAAGCCGTACAAAGAGTCTTAGCCAGGCATGGTCCACAATTTGATGGTTTATTCCAGTTCCCAGATGGAGGTGACGATGACGACGATGATGAAGAAACAGAGAGTGAGGATGGAGTCTACAACTAAAGGCACAGCACCACATTGTCAACAAAATAATCCAAGAACTTGAAAACTCCGTCAACATAAATGACAGATTGAACTCTATTATTTCCATCGTCAATATTCATACCAGCCATAGGTCTATACATGGATTGTGTTACAGCGAAGATATGACAGTTAGCAATTATTTTGTCTACAACATACGTTTACTACATAACTTCGATTACTTTTACCTTTGTATCAAAATCTGCTTTGTGTATTATGTCTGGACTTAAAATGGAATAAAAAATGAATAATAATAACATATATTGTACAGTGTTCTATGTTATCACCATGTGGGTAAATGGAGTTGACCTGAAGCTAGTGCCATCTACTGGATTATAAAGTTATCATTAGAAAATGACCTGTGTGAGTTAAGTAAACAAATGGATGTTAATGTTGATGATGAAAATGTGCATAAAAACTATATTGATGTAAAAGATAAATTAGAGAAAACGTATAAACATGATTGTAAAGGAGCTGGTATTAGGGCTCGAGTAAGATGGATGGAAGAAGGAGAAAGAAGTAACAAATACTAAGCTTTCTCGGGTTAGAAAGAAATAATGCTAAGAAAAAAGAAATATCACAAATGAAACGTGAAAAGGATCAGAAAGTTATAACTAGAAATGAAGATATTTTAGAAGAGGTTGTAAATTTTTATTCAGAATTGTATAGAAAAAAAATGTGAAGAAAATTACATTAATTGTATGAAAAATTACGTATCATCTAAAACCGTGCATCAATTAACAAATGAAAGTAAACAGATATGTGAAGGATTGTTAACACATGAAGAATGTAAACGTGCTATATTTGCAAAGCAAAAAAATAAGGCACCCGGATCAGACGGACTTTCGATTGAATTTTATCAAATGTTTTGGCCTTTGTTGAAAGACCTCCTTGTAGAAAGTCTGAATGACTGCTACATGTCAGAAATTATGTCAGATACTCAGCGAAAAGGTCTTATCACTTCATTATTCAAAAAAGGTGACTGTAAAGAACTTAAGAATTGGAGACCTATTACATTGCTGAACTGTGATTACAAAATAATAGCAGCTGTCCTAGCTGTCAGAGTCCATAAGGTTGTTGACGAAATTACTCATGAAAATCAAACTGGGTATATAAAGGGTCGTCTCGTCTATCAGCTTGTAATGTAAGGTTAACAAAAGATGTTATTGGTTTTTTCAATAAGCATTGTAAAACAGGTGCTATTATGTTAGCAGACTTCACGAAAGCTTTCGATGTTTTGAATATAGAATTTTTAAACGTGTGTTTGGAGAAATTCAATTTTGGTGAATCATTCCGTAAATGGATTTCAGTTCTTTATAAAGACATTTCAAGCTCTGTTTTGGTAAACGGTTGGATCTCAACAATTTTTAATATTGGAAGAGCTAGGTATAAGACAGGGATGTCCATTATCAGCTCTTTTGTTTATCATCGCCGCCGAATTTTTAGCAATTAGTATAAGAGAAAACAAAAAGGTTAAACCTATTGAAATGACAGAACATGACGTTCAACTTAATTTCTTACAATATGCTGACGATACTCTATTTTTTGTTTAAGATGAAAAATCGTTAAGAAAAATATTAAATGAATTAAAAACCTTTGGTAGAATAGCAGGTCCAAAGATTAATAAAGAAAAAACAGCATTGATATGGTTAGGAGATATAAGTAAGAGATATGATATTAAAAAATACAATTTATCTTGGACTGTTAAGCCTGTAAAATACTTAGGTCACTATATTCATTCTGATAATGACAAATCGCTAAACTTAGAGTGGGAAGAAAAATTAATTAAATTGAAAAAGATTCTTGACAGCTGGTCAAAACGAAACTTAACTATTTTTGGTCGGGTAGCTATTCTTAAATGTCTAGCACTTAGACAAATAATACATTTGAGCATTGTTGATTCCATTCCAACGAAATTCATGAAAAGTTTGGATAATCTAGTGTTTAGATTCATTTGGAACAGAAAAGTAGAAAAAATTAAAAGATATACTTTAACAGAAAATTATATTAATGGTGGTATAAAAATGACTGATGTACACCGCCAAATGCTAAGCTTAAGGTTAAAATGGTTAGGAAGGTTTTTGACTGACAAAACAGAAACATGGAAGAAAATGTGTTCATATGGGTTTACCCTCCTAGGAGGTATCTCGTTCCTTTTAAATTGTAATTTCAGTACTAAAACACTGACAATTATAAATGAAAGAAAAATACAAACTTTTTACAAAGAAATACTGGAAGCTTGGGAAATTTTTAGAACTATTACCACATTGAAAGATGTTTGCATGTTTAACCCTAACTGTAATGATATTCGAAATCAAATACTTTGGCATAATAAACAAATAATATTTGATAACCAGTCTTTATTTTATAAAGACTGGTATAGAAGTGGTATAGTTTACTTAACATATATTATAGGGAGAAATGGTTACATACCAATGGAAAACATTCAGAGAAAGATCGATATAAAACGAAGTAAGAATACTGTTATTTTTTACTACACAAAACTAAAAAGGCAATACCAGCAATATGGATGAAAAGTTTGAGCGATAATAGTCGCATCACTATCCGGCCTCATGTTTTTATTGTTCCCCAGGTAATGATTGGAAAAAAGTTTGAAATGCATCAGTGATCTGAGTAGCAATACTATATATAAACTGTTCCCCTCAAAAAATACTTTCACCAATAAATGCTGTTTACATTGGGAGAACAAACTTGATATTGATGTAAATTGGGCAAATGTATTTAAAAATAATATTATTCAAGTTAGAGAAAATAAATTACGAGTTCAATCTTAAGTTATTATATAATCTCTTACCAGTAAGAAGTAACCTGTTTAAATGGAATTTTGCAACTGACGATTTGTGTCCAACATGCAAGGTTAAAGAAGATATTATACATGCTTTTATTGACTGTGAACTAAACAAATCCTTTCTTTAATATATCAAAATTATTTTGCAAGAAGTTTACGATGTAGAAGTGGAAGTAAACATCAAACATTTGCTTAAAGTTGAAAGTGATAGTAAAACAAATCTCTTTGTAACTATTGCATTTTGGTTAATATATAAAGTTATTTTGGATAGGAACAAATCAGGAACTGAAAAAAGAAGTTTTGTTTTGAAACATGTATTTATAAAAGAAATTAAAAAACTGATAGAAATGTACAACATTGCTAGTAAAAAGACCAAAGAAAAAGATGAACTGCCCAAGGGCTTGCTACGATTCATGTAAGAACAATCTATGTAACTTAATATGATTTTGTAATTTCTGTAAAAATACTTGTGTTTCATAATTTATGATTAATTGTGTAACCTATGATTTGAATGTGATTTAATGTGTAACCCCTGATTTGAATGTAAATAAATCCTCTGATAGAGGCAAAAAAATCTACTGGATTCTATGTAATACAATTTGTGTGAGTCAGAATGCCAATAAAGAGAGTCGTGTATGTGGGTCAAAATGAAAACTATGGAAGTATGAAGTAACCGATTGGAGCGAAGATGCAAAGATTAGTTCTTTCATTCCTCGCTTTGTTAGAAAATCAAAGGTATTTTTCGACCATTACATCTTGAATAGTTTGCTTTCTTTCATCTATTATAATATAGATAGAAAAGAAGATGCAGTGAATAGTTCTTGCATTCTTTGCTTTCATTTAACAAAATACCGATTGAAATAGATTGAAAAATCAAAAGTTGTATTCGACCAACAAAGTATATATATATAGTTCACTTTCTACCATTTAGCAAAATAACCGATTGAAGCGAAGAGGGAAACATATCAGTCTTTGTTAGTTTTTTTTACATTCACTTTCGATAAATTTAATAGAGATAAAATGGCTCGATCTTCAAAGGTATCATAGTTTCCGTAAATTCGAGGCAACCTCGCCTCTTAACGAAGATATCCTTGATCTACGAGGATATTCGTCACATAAAGCATTTTACAATAGCTGGATTTATTATCCTTTCTTTATTGAGAATATGTTAGAGAACATGATGATAGAGGGAGAAGGGTTTCACTTTATGGGGGAAGATCAACAAATAAGAGGAAAATCGATGGAAGCGATGGAAAATCAAGGAGTTGCAAAGGAAGTAATTTGGGGAGATCACAAAGACATGCTGGACAGGTTTTAAAAGGATTGTGTTCCAGGGATGGCGTCGATGGAAAATCGTTGCGTAGCGATACCAGGGTGTATCATCTCCAATCACTACGAAACTATGTCAGACCAAGAGAAATTCGAAAAAAATGAAAGCAAAGAATGCAAGAACTATTCACTGCATCTTCTTTTCTATCTATATTATAATAGATGAAAGAAAACGAGCTATTCAAGATGTCATGGTCGAAAACAACCTTTGATTTTCTAACAAAGCGAAGAATTCAATAACTAATCTTTCTTCTTTCTTCATTGTTAGTATTCTGCCTAAAATATATTATGTAACAATAGCATTTTCAATCCTTCCATTCAATTTTTTGTTTGTTGATTCGTTTCCAGGGAGACTCTTCCGTCGCTTCCAACCAATACGTAACATTACAACGTCACTGTGTTCATTGTTATTTAAATGATCCCCCATTGAAAACCCATCTTCCTCGTAGTCCTACCTCTTTTTATTTAAATTATCCTCCATTGAATTCCCATCTTTCCAGACTATTCTTTCTTTGTTATACGTAACATTACTACGTCACTGCGATTATTGTTATTTAAATGATCCCCTATTCAATGGCCATCCTATCTCTTCGTATTCACCATTGTTATGGTAATCATCCCTATTCAATGGCTATGTTTCCCGACTACTCTTCCATTGTTATGCTAATTACCCCTATTCAACTCTTCATTGTTATGCTAATGATATTACGTCATATTCTTTTGTGCGCGCGTCACGCTTGAGTGAACCTTTAGAATGGCCATATCGCCGTCATTATTCTCTGCTCGCATTGATTCTTTCTGAAAGTGATATTACATTTATTCATGAACACATCATTATAAAACCATTATTCAATTGCCTCTTCTTCATGTGCCTATGAAATAAGATAATTTAACATGCATTTAAGGCACTTATGATTGCCTGGGGGAGGGAGGGGCTGCCATTTTTGCGAAAAGTACACAGGGGCGCCAAAATCAGGTCAAATTTGGGCCCCCCTCCCTACGAAATCCTGGATCCGCGCCTGGGGGCACGGGCCGGCTGTGCCCCCACCCCCTGGATCCGCCAGTGAGGCGGGGTATGATATGAGCACCTTGAACACCGAAGAAGGTGGGTATGTGCGCTATATAAATATGATCATTATTATATTTATTATTACAATTTCAAATAAAAATATATGACGAAATCTTATTTTGGTCAGAATGGAAATAATTTTTTTTAAGCTGAAGTGTATACGAATTCATTATTTAACCCAAGTAGAAAGTATGTCTGGCATGTACTTTTCGGATATTGTAGATGGATAATCAAAAATATTTCTCCAAAAGACAACGTAAAATGAAGTGGGAAAGAAAAAAAGAGGAGAAAATAAGCATCAGTACTGATGACCGATGTATAACACCACTTTTAATATACTACGGTTGCAGACTCAGTCGTGCCGTATAAGAAATTCATTTTCCTTGCCAAGAATCATTTTATTTTATTTTGAAGTGTAAATTAAGATGAATGGAATAAATGTGAGTGATAGGACGGTGGTCTAATGTTTTTTAGTTAAACAATATGAATCATCTTTTATACCCTAGATTGACATAGATTTTTACCCAAAGCATTTTAGGAATTAAGGTTAAAAATAGCATAATTAGGTAGAACCTAATGGGAGAACACATTTTGAGGGAGCTGATATGATAACATTTTTTTTCTTCTATGTAAAATGCTTAAAATTTACCAATGGAACGTAATTGGAGTGGTTCAGAAACTACCTCACAACCGTAATCAATTCGTAAGCATAAATGAACAAAATTCTTCTCTACAAAACGTTAACTGGGGTGTTCCCCAAGGCAGCCTCCTGTGCCCATTTTTATTTATAATCTATATAAATGACATCCAGAACTCCTCTGAAATATTATTTTATGTCCTTTTTGCAGATGATTCAAATGTACTCTGCTCTCATCCTAACCCCGATGTTTTAATTAATGTACGGAACACTGAACTGGGTAAGTTGGTACAATGGATTAGGGCTAACAAATTGTCAATTAATGTACAAAAAACGAAATGCATGCTTTTTAGCAATTCTTTAGAACAATTGCCATTTAATATTAAATTTGACAATATAGACATTGAAGTTGTTACTACAACAACATTTTTAGGTCTCATAGTAGACAACAAATTATCTTGGAAAACACACATTGACTTTATATGTCGTACAATTTCACGCAATATTGGTGTTATCAACAAAGTTGAGTTTTTTCTTCCAACTTCCTCCCTAAAAATGCTTTATTCAACATTAACTTTATCACATCTAAATTATGGAGCAATTGTTTGGGGAAATACACACTCAACCTACCTAGATAGAATACAGTGCATTTACAAAAAAGGCGTTGCATGTTATTTTCAACTTGTCCTAGAGATCCCACACAGATCACTCGTTTTTCAACAATAACATTCTAAAAATAAAAACACGGTACCAATATAACTTAGGTCAATTCATGTATCAGTTAAACAATAATATGTTACCACCCATATTTAATTCTTCATTTAACAAAAACAAAACTCTTCACAAATATCCCACACGTCAATCAGATGAATTCCATTTACCACTACCCCGGACCGGACCATCCTTGCAAAATCAATTTTTACTTTTGAAGGCCCTAGACTCTTGGGAACTATTAATAATAACATCAAAGAATCACCAAGCCTAAATTGTTTCAAATATAAGTTTAAAAAATTTCTCTAAGATAACCATTGAATTAACTTTTCATCACTCAAAAACTCTGGTATTTTTAAAAATCAAACATGATTATCAAGTGACGTACATTTTTCCATCTCTTTCGTTTTCCTGTTGATCAACGAGGTCCGTTTGTGAGTGCTGGGGCTGGATTCTGGAGACCTTTAATCTCTCTTTTTCTTGTTTCCTTTTCTATTTTGATTTCCCCTATTTCTTTTTAATTTAACTGGTTTATGTTCAAGTTGTTATTTTGATTTTATATGCTATGTAACTATAAAAAATATGTATTAGGAGGCTGCACTCTACAGGCTCCGCTTTTTAGCAGCCTCCTCCATTTCCAACCTGATATGTAATAATCTTGAATATAATTTTTGTACAGGGATACTTGAAACATGTTTTGTTATTCATATGTCAAAATGTACCAAACAAACTGTAATTGTTGAAAATGGAAATAAACGAAATGAAATGAAATGAAATTATTGTATCCATTATTGGTGACAGTTTAAGTGAACCCCTTTCCAGTGTGCACGGCGTATTGTAAACAATAATAAATCCACACAAGTTAGATCTCTTTATCTGTGTATATGATTGTATATGATTTAAAAGAAAAGTAATATACCCAAATTTCATTGATATATGCCATCATACTAGAAAGGACATTGTCCAACTGTGTGTTCACTACGTGTGATACAAGGTGAACACATCACTCACGCTGCAGTTAATGTTTGCATTAAAACAGTGTGATCATTTTAGACAGTCCGCCATATGTACACATTGTACACATTGTACACACAGTCGATGTGTCCACAGTTTAACACTTAATTTAAAGGGATAGTCCGGATGGTCCGTTCTCTTATGTTATTACATAAAATTAAAATAAAATTCATTATTTCATACTTGTGTGAATAATATTGTATAATGAAATACGTTGCAGCAATAAATATCTAATGCACTAAATCAGTTGTCAATCCAATTTTTCTAGTTCTTTGAGGAAAAAATGGAATAAACCTCATTTCATATAATAAAACACAAAAGAACAAGTGGGGGTGTGACATCATCAGCCCACCTAATGAATATTCATGACGACTTTTTTTACAAAATATTGCTCAACTTTAAAATTCAACAACTTTGTTATTTATTATCCGATTTTGATGAAATTTTCGGCATTTTGCTCAGTGAATTCTACTCTATTTATAAAGCTACTACTTTCAGCCCGGACCATCCCTTTAAGTGCGAGTTACGTCCACACATATCCACTTCATGTGAAGTCCGAATTATGAACTCACTGTAAACACACTAGAAAATCAGGGGGAAATCCCTGACAATTCAAAACACAATTTATATTTACAGACCGTAATATTCACAGAAATCACGGAATTTCTGTGCTTTTGTTTGGAATGCAACCCGTATTATTCGTTCCAAGCCGCCGATCTTTTGAAGGACGGGCGCATAACACTCGATTGCCTTCAGGCCAAATTTTATTGTCTGGAATGATTCTGTTCTGTGAATACAACGCCATAACGAAGCGATGATATAAAAACCATAGTCACCTGATATTGAATTATTTTTCCGTTATTCTTGATTTTTTTTTTGTTATTTTTTGTCCTTACGCATGACTGGGGTAGGACCCGGACAAAGATTAAATCAAATTATATGATGTTTATAATTATGAACCCCCAAGCTGGCAAGCAAAGCAATGCAATGGTATCAGAGAAAAACAATGGACGTATAATTATTTTTCCGCATGACCAAAAGATACGAAAAAATAGACCGAAAGGGAAGAAGAAACAGGCCGAAAGGGAAGAAAAACAATTTGCATGAATCAAAATTAGATTGTATTTTCGGGTTAATAGTATGTGCTTGGGTGATTTAAAATCATCGGAGCGTTCACGCACCCCCTCCCCCGTAAGTGGTGTATCTCCGAGGCTGGCATCGAGGATAACTCTGTGGCCTTATCCTCGTCAGTCTCGTCCTTGGTCTTGACCTCGGAAGTCTAGTCCTTAAAGGAGAATGAAACCTTTAAAACAAGATAGCTTGTGTGAAAACAGAACAAATCAAAGAAACAGATCAATGAAAGTTTGAGTAAAATTGAATAAATAATAAGATAGTTATAAGCATTTGAAGTTTAGATCATTATTGTAATGTAGATCCCCCAGTTGGCAATGCGACAAAGATGCGTGATGTCACATATGAACAACATTCCTACTTTTGTATAGATTTCAATGAAACTGCCTTTTTTCACTTCCGTCAATAAAATATGTATTCTTTTTATAGAAGGGCGTGCAATACAGATTTTCAAAGTATACATCATGGATAAAGAGTTTTTATCACCATAAGAAAGAGCAAAAAGAGTCATTTTGGGGGTATTTCATAGTCCATCACAGGGAAAGTTGTTCACATGTGACCAGTGGCGTACATAGGATTTTTTACAGGGGGGGGGGGGCAAAATCGCCCGCCAAAAAAGAGGTCTTCAATAAAAAATAAAGGTTTTCGTACCAGAAAAAAAAATGACAAGCAAAAAGAAAAAAAAGGTCTTCAATCAAAAATAAAGGTTTTCGTACCAGAAAAAAAATTGACGAGCAAAAAAAAAAAAAAGGCCTTCAAGCTTGTCAGGGGGGGGCAACAAAGGTCTTCAAGCTCGTCAGGGGGGCAAAAAAGGTCTTTCAAGCTCGTCAGGGGTGGCAGGATATGTATTTTGTATGGGTTGTGGCTTGTCAGGGGGGAAGACTGACCCCCTGCCCCCCGTAGGCACGCTAGTGCATGTGACATCACACATCTTAAGCGCATTGCCAATGGGAGAATCTCCATAGCATTAGTGATCGTAATATTCAAACGCTCATAACTTTCTCATTATTTTGTCAGATTTTTCTCAAATTTTCTTTGATTTTCCCTTTCCACACAAGCCCAAACTTGGCCTTGGTCATGGTTTCGGATGTCTTTGCCGCGGGTGTCTTTGGGCTTGTCCTCGGGCATCAGGGTATCTAAGCCTTCGATTGAACAAAGCCGGGACGAGCTTTGTAAAAGCCAGTCAAATCTAGTCTTAAGGCAAACCCTTCACTCGAGTTAAGGGTCTGAATGTGCAGCCTACTCATGCCTTGTGTACTGGAGGTACAGCAAGTTTTGTATGTGTTAGTCTTTGCGTGGAGGCACACTTGTTGATCAAAGTTCCAATCAGGGTCTGTGCCTGCAGACTAAGTCAAACCTGTGTTGTGGCCACCTCTCTATAGCAGCCATCTATATAGTGACCACTTACACGGATTCCGCACAATGGAAGCAAATCGTGTGTATATAAACCCTACTGGAAAGAACGCAGTGTCCCATAGTGTGTGCCGCAGTGTGTTTAAGGGACCGGTAAAAATGCCATTAGAGGTGTGCCCCTCTTTTGAAAGTGAAGACCTTTTTTCTTTTTCTTTTTTTTTTGCTTGTCAAATTTTCCCTCCGAAAAAAATGTGCCCCCCTTTCGGAAAATCCTGGATCCGCCTCGGGTTTAAGGTATGGAACAGGATGTGAGATCCACTTCACACATCTATATTTGAACATTTCTGTGAATATTATTTTCACATAGTCCATACATACTGTGAACACACTGTGATCACACGGTGTGTGTGACACTGTATTATTCACTGTCTGTAGCAACCACCCGCCTAAAGTCCACATTTTTAGTTTGCCTTGGGTGGCCACTGCGGCCAAACTGGACGAGTTAGGTTCCAGCTCCCCCCCGCCCCCATTTCCCATTCCCTCTCTCCCTACGAAGAATGTGTGATATAAATATATTTCCTTGGTGATAGTAACCTTACTATTGTAAATCACTTCATTTTCATTGTTAATAGTGGTTAATAGTGACCACATTTTCATATTCATCATGGGTTTCGAAACGTCATTTTCATAATGCATCGAAAATAACTGTCATGTTCCCGAACACTCGCGAAATTCATGGCTCATAAAACTTATAGTGTTTCATGATGTTTTTCGCTTACGTTAACTGTAAAACTGTCATGTAAACAAGGCAAAGCGATTTTGTGTCTCGCCCACTTAAAATAACCAGAAATATCGTGATTTGTGAAGGCACGCACATAATTGTATCGAAACTTCATTGTGAAATTACTGTGATGGAATAACACTTGTCATAAGAGTATTGCACGTAAACTTTAACGTTGACCTGAAAATGACCTTTGACCTTACCCTGTGACCTCCGACTGCAGCCAAAGATGTAGGTCCCCCAAGTCCATCTACCATCCAAGTTTGGTTGAAAATTGACTTAATGTTGCGGAGTTAGGTGTCATAAGAGAGTCTTGCATGTAAACTTTAACGTTGACCTGAAAATGACCTTAGACCTTACCATGTGACCTCCGACTGCAGCATAACATGCAGGTCCCCCAAGTCCATCTACCATCCAAGTTTGGTTGGAAAGTGACTTACGGTTGCGGAGTTGGGTGTCATAAGAGAGTTTTGCATGTAAACTTTAACGTTGACCTGAAAATGACCTTTGACCTTACCATGTGACCTCCGACTGCAGCCCAAGATGCAGGTCCCCCAAGTCCATCTACCATCCAAGTTTGGTTGAAAAGTGACTGACGATTGCGGATTTAGGTGTCATAAGAGAGTCTTGCATGTAAACTTTAACGTTGACCTGAAAATGACCTTTGACCTTACCATGTGACCTCCGACTGCAGCATAACATGCAGGTCCCCCAAGATCATCTACCATCCAAGTTTGGTTGAAAAGTGACTTACGGTTGTGGAGTTATGAGTCATAAGGTTTGTGACGGACGGACGACAGACGACGGACGACATTTGGATCCCTAAGTCTCGCCTTCACCTCTGGTGGGCGAGACAAAAATGATGACCTTTGTGCAGCTACATTGTAAAATAATAATATGCTACTTTGTAATAATTTATTCCTTCATTTCTAATATAGATTGAATTTTAAAAAAGGCTTGATCCCGTTACACATTACAATAAAGTCTTTGTAGTCAAAATTTAAGCGTCTTTGAATTTACTAGATTTTTTTGTAGGTAAAATGTACATAAAAGAAAATCAAAATAATTATGTTGCTTCCATTAAATAAATCAAATTCCAATTACGTAGATATGTTTGATTTTCTGATATAAAAAGAAATATTTAATTTACTTGTATTTTTCAATTAATGCCCCATTTACATAATACCTGAATTTTCATTAACAACAAGTAAATTTAAAAATTCATAAGTATCTGTCATGATTTATATTGTGTTTGAAAATGTATTTGATTATGATATGTAAAAAAAAAAAATTTGTCGAAGCATGAAAATAAACATTTCCTATCTTGACAATTCTGGGGGTGGTACGTACGTGAAGCAGTCTCATTGCTTTTAAATCATTTCAAGATGATTATATTCCATTCTATATAAAAACAGTTACATCAACAGTTAAAAATATACTTATCAAAATACAATGATAAAATGATAGAGATGATATTACATGATCAAAAATTGAAAATTGATGCTGCATAAACCCTACAGGGTTTGTCTTGACAGTCACCACAACATTAAATAAATCAGTATAGGAAAACAATTATTGAGAAGGGACTAAACATCACAATAGTTTAATGGCATAACAAAAAAACAGCATAATAACAAAATAACCTAAAATATGCAAAGAACATGAGAAAATAAAAAAACATCAAAACCCGCACAATCCTAGAAAAGACTGTGAATTTTTGAAATATAAATTTGCATCATTGTGAACACTTTTGAGTCACTGGAAATAAGATATTGTTTAAGCTTTTGTTTAAATAAATTCATATTTTTATATATTAAGTTATACGTGATGGCTGAGAATTCCATACTGACGGAGCTTTATATCTAAAATTATGTATTTCATATTGTTTTGTGATATCAAATAAATGGTAATTCATGTTATATCTGGCATTACAGCTATGCACTGTACAATTCAATTTCAGCGTGTTACAAAGCTTATGAGGAAGTATTCCTAACCTATGTTTATTTGTGAGGATGCACCGATCAAGTATAGATGTAAACATACCTCATGAAGTACACATGGGGATTTGGTTTTAACATTATCTAAGTTCCAGTTTCAGTGACTTTCGTGCTTAGAAAGTCCCCTCCTCATCCTTGGGTTAGTACTTACAAGCGATTATGTCATTAAATAATAATTATCTTATAATTAATGGAGACTTAAGAATGGTGTGTAATAAAAAGAAAGTATGTACATGTATATTGTATTCTGATTGATTATACATCGAAACCAAGAACAAAAAAGTCTAAACCTGACACGAATACAATGACAAAACACTCTATAATTTGATATCACCCTTGTAAAATAATTAGAAACTGAAATATCATTGCTCAAACGTCGGCCAGTATTATCCGCATACGTTGGGCAGTTGGACTCCATTGAAGAAATCAGGATAAGCATTAATTTATTCGGATAGATATTGAATTGTTTGTGATCGTTTTTATTGCATTCTTGTTGGAAAAAAATGACATGAATATGGATAGCAATTCAACAAATTCAACGACCAGAATAATCGTCTACTCTTCCAGGTATGCATTCTCTAACACTTAATACAACTTGGAATTTTATCATTGGTGATGAGTAATTTGAAGGAGAAAAAGTGAATAGACTCACTCCAGTGATTACATGTATGAACAGAAGAGTTGAGATCAAATTAAAAAGTGTTATTCAAATGTAATTAGGCAGCTTTAACTCTTCAGGTGCATGGAATTTTGTGGAGGAGGGCTGAGGACTGTTCTAAATAACAATTATTTGAAATACAAGCCTATATCCTATTTATTAATAGAAATATTATTTTTCATAGACGTGCTGTGAGATGATTGGTAAAATTTGATAATCTTGCAGACAATATTAAATATTGTTCCACCCTATATTCCTTAAAAGCCATTCTTAAAGGACAAGTCCACCCCAACAAAAACTTGATTTGAATAAAAAGAGAAAAATTTAACAAGCATAACACTGAAAATTTCATCAAAATCGGATGTAAAATAAGAAAGTTATGGCATTTTAAAGTTTCGCTTCATTTCACAAAACAGTTATATGCACATCTCGGTCGGTATGCAAATGAGGAAACTGATGACATCACTCACTCACTATTTCTTTTGTATTTTATTATATGAAATATGAAATATTTTGATTTTCTCGTCATTGTCATGTGAAATGAAATTTCATTCCTCCCAGAACACTTGGAATTCCATTATTTTAACATTTTGTGCTTCAGGCAAGGAGGTCTTAATCGTCAAATTCGTAAAAATTGAAATATTGTATAATTCAAACAATAAAAAACAAAAGAAATAGTGAGTGAGTGACATCATCGATTCTCTCATTTGGATGTAACTGGCTTGTTCATATAACTATTTTGTTAAAAATAAGCTTTAAATAAACTTTGAAATGTCATGACTTTCTTATTTTACATCCGATTTTGATGAAATTTTTAGCATTGTGCTTGTCTGATTTTTCTTTATTGATTCAAATCAACATTTTTCTGAGGTGGACTTGACCTTTAAAAAGAAATATCACCCAATCGTATTCATCCTATACTCCAAATTATCATAGCTACACAAATATCCATATTCGGCAATTAAATTTCTAATTTTGCTCTATACTTCTATCTGCAGCACCCGCACCTGCACCTGCATTCGGTCACGAACCGTTTTATGAGGCCGCCATCAATTTCCAGCTTAACCGCTCACGATGGCGGTCTCTTACGTTCATTAAGTATTATAATTATTATCAAAAGGTCAAGTTTATGCTCACATCATAATTTTGTATTCATTATGTATTATGATTATACTGTTATGTTATGGATTATTTTGTATATTGCATATAATTATGCCACAGTTGAAATTGAATTATTTGAACGCAGAAATAAAAGCAACAAAAAAATAAAAATAAACATTACACAATCGGGCAACATTTTTATGTATATGTGTACATGATAGTAATGTCTCATTATGGTAGAATTCTAACTGGTTTTTTATTATTATAATTATTTTCGTAATATATAGTGGTGATATCCTTGCACTTTTATTGAAGGTTATCTTGGCTATCATCGGCATTGTGTATGGCAATTCTTTGAAAAGACTCAGTAAATAGATTTGTTTCACTTTTTATAAATTACAAATGCGATTCGAAACATGCACACATTATGATGACTTGTGTGTGATAACATGTTATATTGCATCCATCGTTGAGGGAGAACTTGGAAAAGAATCGCTGTCACAATGACGGTTTATTAGGCTATAAAATGTTTTGAGCGCACTTTCGGTCAGCGGTGAAGGAACAAGTGCAAATTACAAAATATTTACTAAGTATAATCATGGATCTAAGAAGAAAACAAACCTTTCGTACTTTCGCAATTTTGTGAATCATGTTACATGATCCTATGCATTCAGGATTAACCAATGACTGATGTTTTTTATCACTACATCTCTTATTTATTGTGAAATATATGGGATATATACATTCTAGAGCTTAATCTTACTGTTTTCAAAGAAATATATAGTGCAGTTAGGGTTCATAATTAATTTTGTACAAATAATGCAACATATTCGTTTATAATCAATGTTCAAGGAAACTTTTTTGTTGATGCTTTTAATCTTTTTTGTAGAATTTTGATAGTTTTAATAGTTATTGAATGGATGCTTCAGTTTTGACTATTACATGCAGTATATAATTATCATAATTTCATGTAAATTATATTTTGGGTCATTTTCACCCTGCATTCTGGATGAATATGTTAAGGTTTAGGTACCCCCTCTTGGGTGCCTGGATACTCGAATGCCCCACGTGACGGAAGTGACGTTTTGATTTATAATAATATTTGTATATTTAATAATATCTGATGTTTACTTCATGTTCAATTCAGTTTAGTACTGCAATACGTGATGTTTTTAATAAAATCCATTTATCTATCATTATCTGAGATATCTCGTTATTATCATTATCATTGCTATAACAATAATTATCACCATCATCATCGTTGTCACCGGCATTGTTTTTTTGTTCACCTCAGATGTGTAACTCATTTTTATAAGTGCTCCTTCTCGTAGAATTTCACATGTTTGCTCTAAAAAATGTCATCATTCAATCCTTGCCACGTCACGGTGCCTTCAACAACAATTCATATTTCTGTGGTATTTTTCTTCCTCTGCAGTTTGGTGTTGATCATGATGGTGGCGTTACTAACGAACTTAACAGCACTGATCACAATCCTGCGGGTTCGAAGCCTCAGACAGACTCCCCATAACTTACTCATCTTAAACCTGATTGTAGCTGATCTTGGAAGGGTTTTTCTGGTCATGCCCTTTTCTCTCAAATCGGTCTTTGATCATGGCGAATACTTGAAGGATCATCGGGCCTCCTGTCAGGTATATTCAATGAGCTGAGAGAAGGAGATGCATTGTAAAGGCCAAAAGCAGTGGTGTCAAAATTACACAGGTCGTCGTTGTAATGGGACCGATTCCAAACACTACACCGTGTTATTACAACACTGATTGGTGTTATTTTCTTTGTTAGATCGTAATCATTCGGTGTAATATTCAAACTGTGTGGTGTATTTCAACACTTGGCGTGCGGTTTCTTCATAACACCGACCAGTGGTATTTTAGAGTATGGGACAATACACATGATACATGAAATGCAATAATTCTTGCAATGTAATTATGCTGATAAAGTAGTAGATGGAAAGTGCGATAGAATTTAAAGCAATGAATAATATCATGATCAAGAAAGGTGTATGAAATATAAAAAAAAATATTACAATAAAAATGTTTAGGTCTTTTGTAAATCTTGACTCGATGATAATGATTTGAAGTTGTTGTTTTTGCAAAGGTTAGGCCAATGACCATGATACAAAAGTACAATTCATTCTCTCAGCCTTTTATACGACATGATGTAACTATCAGGGGCGGTACCATAAAGGGATATCGGAAGCAACCACCTTCATGTATTTATTTTTGAAAGTGGTAAAAAGTTCAAAAAGTGGTGAAAAAAGATTGAAAAGGGGAGAAACAAAAATGAACGAACAGCATCGAATACAGTTGAATGCATCATATATGTATGATACCCCTAGTTTTGTCATGGAAAAAAAGAAAATATGTCACCATTATATACACTTAGCCCCCCCCCCCCCCCCCCTCCCTCTCACACACACAGTTATTGCATTACCTGGTGACGCTATCCACTGATTATGGTTGTGCATAAAATGCTAGGAATCGTAGGAAAGTACCCGTAAGACGAGCCAATTCACGTTTCAATCCGGGAATGGGGACATTTTCTTCATGCCCTGCTGAGCTCTCCCCGATATTGATAGACTTTTATTATATATGATCACATAGATACGAGATTCCTGATTAATAAATGGCAACATCTTCTTTTCAATCTTTTCAAATACAGACTATTGGTTTCTTCGCCCTATTCTTTGGCTACACCCACCTCTTGACGATTGCATTCGTCGCCGTAGATCGGGTTATTGTAGTCACGTCTTGCAACAAGTGTGGAATTTCAGATTGGGCAAGAGTTCGTGTCATGCTGGCATTGACCTGGCTTATAGGTTCAACGATTTCTCTGCCTCCTGTCTTTGAAGCATTAAACACCAAAATTGGGTACACAGATGATTTGAAGATGTGCATTCCGTATCCCTTGGGTGGGCCTACCGTGGACCCGCAAGAGGATACGACCTTTGGTAGGCCTACCGTGTACACCCTGACAATGGTGACCATTCTTGGGATTGTACTTCCAACAATGATAGTTTCCTACACCGTCATAGCGGTTTTACTCTGGAAAAGGGATCGCAAGCTTACGCGAAGACGGCGACGTGGACTTAAATCAACAGTGCGAGCTCGACCGCCAAGACCGATTCCCACAAGTCCTGTTGGTTTACGAAAGGTGAAGTTTGATATCACATTTGCAGATAGACAATCGGTTGATTTCGAGCAAAACACACCACAATGTCCTAGTCAGCAGGTTTATAGCTCAGTGGCTTCCACAGGACACATATCGCATGAAACTGAAAGATCAGTAGTACCACCAATGGGTAAGGGAGAGGATTGTGAGGTTTCACTCGCTTGGAAAGACAAGGAAGTAGTGAAACGCAGAAGGAAAGGTGTAGTACTCGATGATGGATCAACTCTTACACGTGAGGGCGCTTCACGAGGAAGGTACGGCCTCGGGTCTCGGCTGAGTGCATTGCTGAATATCAAGCGAGAATCTAGCGCCAAAGAAGACGCAGTGAATGATGGTGATGTCAACTGTGTCATCAAAGGATTTAAATCTGCACATGGAACTGGTTTCACTCCTGGTACTAGTCTATACACTGCGGCAACAGGAGAAGATGATATTGGTACGACGTACAGAACTGTCATTGAAACGCGAACACGACGTTTGTCTAACCTCTTCGGCAGCCTCAAGGGTGTAGTCGGGCTTGGAAACCATGGCCGGGATTACAACGATGATGATGATGTCACTGAGAACTACAGCGAAGATGATGATCAGACATGTGATTTCGATTCTGAACCATCTCAAACAATTACCACTTACTCTATGTCACCATCTGGGGTGGATTTCACCACTGGCAAGGACGACGAAAGCGGGGAGGACGTCGTACGACCGAAGCGTGTCCGTCGGAGAACTCGAAAGACGAAGCTTGAAAAGTTGCGAATTATGAGGCAAAGGAGAGTCGCCTGGACAGGTAAAACAAAAGTCTAGAAGAAAGATATGATTATCTCATATGATGGAAAAAAGTAAAAGAAAGCACTTTCTTTTCGTAGGCCTACCACTGACCTGTTTGTGCTTAAAGCATTCTTCTTTTTAAAAAAATGAGAGTAATTATTTTTTGCATATTTTATTTAGGCATGATTTGCACAAATACTGTAAACTTGAAGCCTCGTATACAATTTCCGTAACCACTACTACCAGATCAAATATTAGCGTTTGATACATGTGTGGTGGTACGAATACTCTTTGAGCATGTTAAGAAAGACTTCATTTCAGAGCAACTATGTCTAATACACCTCCCCCCACTTGTAAAGACATTTTGAAAGCATGGTAGAATATTCTTAGGCCCTCTATTGGTAAGAACTGCTGCTCTGCACAGAAGAACATCAATTTAGTAACACGTTTTTGCAACAGATAACAGCCCTTGAGAATAGCTATTTCATTTCAGGTTCGGGTGGATACTCTTCCACAGCAAGGTAGTCTTAACCCTGATCAAAACAGATTGATTTTTTTTTTAATAATTCATTCATATTTCAAATATTATTCCATCTTATTTTTCCCTAAAGGTGTGCTACTGGTCTGTTGTAGTATCTTCTTCACTATTCCACTTTTCATCTGGTATCTATCCTCTTCATCTTCGGAGCTGTTCGGGGTCCTGGCTTTCTGGTGGGCGTTCTGCATAACCATAGCGGATCCTATGGTATACGCCTTCATGAACAGACGTGTTAAGAAAGAACTACGCATGTATAGGAAATCGATGGCCAATTGCTCATCGTGCACATGCAAAGGAGAATAGACAAATTAGATCTGATATTCCATTTTAGGGAAATGACTTATTCATGATCACCTCCGAACAAACGTCCGCCAAGTAGAGGTATTTTAATATGGATTTGCCCGACAAAACAGCAAGTTGGCAAAACAATGACTTTGTATTGCTCTATGCTTTCCTACGTGTATATTACACTGATTTTGATCTTGTTATAACTGATTGATATCCGTTCAATTGTACTGCAGTGCGTATCAAAAAAAGAGTTTACACTTTGAAAAAGCCATGGGAATTAAAAAATATACTACATCTTGGTAATTTTTTCACATATTATCTTGGGTTTGGGTCTCATCTATCCAATGAAGGTAAAAGTTTTGACAGAATGTTACACTTGAGTGAGCACTGTCCATTTTTGTAAAGCTCGCAGAAATCTGTTTGCGCAGAAATCCTCGTTTTCACGCTGTGTCAAGGAGAAAGGGCGAAAACAAACTAACCCTGCAAAACATTTCTCAAACATTTCCCTTCCACTTTTAGTCAATTGAAATAAAACAGATTCCTTCAAGCATTTTGTAACAATTTTGCCAACCAAATTAAAATTTCAACATTTAGTTAGCACAACCTTTACTCTTTTTGTGCCAGCTGGATCTTAGGACATAACTGAATCTGAACAAAAGTTTATAGTAGACATCTCCAGCATTTTTTCACTAAGTTACTAAGTTTATATCATTTAAAGTGGGTTTACATTTCATTTTTTATTTATTACTTGTTTCTCCACACTTTTTCCAAGCTTGACAATGATTAACAAAATGAAAATCAAGCCTAAGCCATTTCATGTAAATCACAGCTCGGTGTAAAGCAAATATCGTCACGATGGCCTTGGTGTGTGGGGGAGTGGGGTGGGGCGCAATGCACACTTCGAAGTGTTTTGGGCAAGAAAACAACTTAAATAAGGGAAAATGTATCTTCAAATCAACTTTACTAGCTAAATTCCACGTGTTCTTTATGATTGAGGTCTACTTTTATTCGCATAACTATTTCCAGGTTCAGCGCAAATCATTTTTCACTAGCTTTTCAAAAGTTAGTGTTGCTCACTCAAGCGGAAATACTTTTTGACAGTTATATCTTCATTTGCTTTAATGGATCTGTACCAATGTTAAAATGTGGAAAAATCTTCAGGATATTACAAATGTATAATTTTACAGGACTTTTTCTAAGTGTAAACTTTTTTTTTGATACGCACTGTATAGGTAGACCTTTGTAAATAACACGGACTGTTGCGTATTAGTAGCAAGTTCTATAATTTCCTTCGGTCTCAACTTCCAAAATCCTTAAATTCAAATTTCTAAAAGAGGTCCAAGTAGAGATTTTCTTTTTCAATTATGTTTCATATTGGAAGTTGCTCGTGATCTTAGCGTGTTAAGTTGTTTTTTTTTTCTTTTGGCTGTGTAACAGATGCTTGATAACACTTCCACTGTTTGGTAGGGAAGAGAGAGAGTTGAAATCAATCTTGCCAGTCCCCAATCCGCCGAAGGATAATTCATCTCTCTGCAAAAGTTTTAATTCAGTTGGTCAATAGAGTATGGATAATCAAAGTATCAACTCCACAACACAAAATGATGTGCTGCCATCTTTATCGAATATTCATGGCTCTAGAAATGTGTTTTGCCGCTTCTTTACAAGTATAGCGTTCGATATCCATCAGTCCATGAGGTTGAGCTGATGGCCCAATGGTCATTCTTCCTCATTTCTCTTCCTGGGCCTTGGCCCAGTAACTCGACGGGGGTGGGGTAGGTCCAATACACCTCCCCCTCCCACACACACACACACTTTTTGTTGTTGTTGTGGTACACAAGATGTATAAGTTTGAGTTTCAACCTTAAGAGATTGTTTAATATATGATATTTCCAACACAAAACGAAGTAGATGTTATGCATTTTAGTTTGAAAAAATGTAAAATTTCGCCCCCCCCTCGAAATTTACCTTAGTTTTTCTTTTTTTTTTAAGAGTGGCTGAGAAGATGGAAATTAAAACAGGTGTATTTTCATGAATCCATAGTGTTATGATGGTTTAAAACTCACACATTAATTTGCATAAATTTTCTATCGGAATATTTCTTACTTTCTCGTCGACTCTGTCAAATCATATTTGATTGGTAGCCCACGTTCGCATGGCTTATAATTGGTCTCGATGGATACTTGTTTCCTGCTGGAGTTGTCGAATTTTTCCATGATGTGAAGATGAGTTTTAATAAATACCAGCAATTAAAAGGCAATAATCCCACTAACCCTCCTTTCAAACCTTCATTGCTGAGAATTCAAGACAATATTTTGAGAGAGAAAGAAAGTCAGCGAGAAAGGAAGAGAAGAAGTGTAAGAGAACGTGGGAAATCGAAGAGAAGTCTAAAGGCGACCGCACACCTTACGATCGGTCTGCGACCCGATTTCAGAATAAAATGTAGTAGAAGTTGATGCTAATATTGAGACTTTGAATATCTTTCTGTGTAATGTTCTAAATCATTGTACGAATCCCTATGTTCAAATCTTTGACTATGCTATCATCCTTCTCAGAATAAAAACGAATTTAATATCTAGTCGTAATGACGTCATAGCAGTTCTAAGATTGGCTACGATTTGAAACTAATTTGGGCTTTGCTCCAAAATAAAGGCTTGCAATCTTTCAAAATTGTTATATTAGTATTCTTTCAATTGATTTTAACTTCAAATAAAACGATATGTTCCATTCACATTTTCAGGAAATGAGTAAATTGCATTTTGTTTTAAAACCGGATCGCGAACAGTCGGAAGGTGTGCGGTGGCCTTAAGCGGTTCATGCAAGAGAAATATTTGCACTCAATTGCAAATTTCAGTTGCAAATTTGATACATAAACTAATATTAACTAATGCAAATCAATACTTACTTGTTGATTTAAGAAACAGATCAACGACAAGTTTAAAATTATGGAATCAATTACAAGACTTAAGTTTGATTTAGGGACCAAAAATCAGCTTGCAATGATAGCACGTTTCTTTCAACAATCCATAAGAGACCCTTTTGTATTAACTATTTTTAAACAGACTGTATACTGCTATCGATTATGAACTTGATTTTTATTGAAGATGAAAATAAAAACCAATATGTTCATAAAACAGCGTATTTACGTTGAAAACTGAAATGGATATGAGAACAAGAAATGGATCAAGGGCAAAGAGAGAGAAAACGGCTGAGAAAAACAGAAACGGATATAAGAAAAAGAAAATGATTAATAGGAGAAAAGATAAAATTAATAGGAGAAAATGGAAAAACGGATAGGAGAAAATGACAAGGACTAAGTGGGAATTCACATGTGTGCGGGAGGGGGCGGGAGGCCAGGGGGTTCAACTTCCTGAATCATCTTCTTCACGCACTCTCGCTCAACCGACACCCACGCAACCCAGACTCCAGTTCAGCCAGCTCATGACACGTATTTAAGTACCATGCCCATTTTTAACACAAATATAATGAAAGTGTCAGTCTTAAAAATATCATGATAAATATCTCAATGAAGTATGCATATTTCTAATAGTGAACAAAGTGAGTAAATACTTGACAGTCCTAATTAAGGTTCTTATCATCATCAAGCACAGGTGTCGCGGAACCGGATGCCGGGGAGGGTTCAGCCTACCCCCCCCTACTTCTTTCCAAAACCATGTACAAACACGTAAAGATGCCCATCTGGTTGTGACGTAATGATCAGCCCCCACCCCCACCCCAATTTAAAAACGGTCCGCCCGAGTCCCAGGCCTGAAATATGTAATGTTTACCGGGGTACTGCGGATATTAGCACGAAAACATTACTGGTCGCTTTTAAGGTAAATACCTCGTTACAGGTTAATTAATATACACTTTCGATTCTGAACCTATTAACATAATCTTGAACTTTTGAAGTGGTAATCGGGGAATTCCCAACGTGGAAGATAACATTATGCAGTAGGGTATGCATTGCGATCCAGGAAAGTGAAGCAATCCGAATTACTCTATTATTTAAATCAAATCATTATGAAGATACATTTTTTATAAAGAGTTTGGCATAAAGCGGATATGATATGTAATTTTTTTTCTAGGTTTTTGGAAACGAACCAGGAGAAATGAGGAGCTAAGATCGAAAGATGGGAACTCCATTCCATATCGCCTAGATATATCTGTGTAAATCATATATATGTATATATTTCCAGTTCATCTTGTACTGCTTCTAAACTGGTTTGCACCTCTTATCGGTTGAAGTCACATTAGGTATTATTTGGTCGCATCCTTTATGCAGCTGTCCAAATCAGACAGGTGAGATTGCATATCAGTCAGTTATTTATTCACTCATTTTAAAAACATGGCGATTTATGGAATTTAACTTGTATGACATATGTATGATGGCTTCGAATGACGGTCGATCACGCATAATGATACATGACTTCCGTCGTGATGTTCGCGATTTTTGTTCCAAACTTTGCGATTTCACTCGTGAAGTTCGCAATTTAATATCGCAGAATTTTCAACAAAAGTCGCGAACTTCGCGACGGAAGTCGTGTGTGATCGACCGTACTTCAGAGCCACCATCCTTATGGAGAGCTGCCTGTATGTGATCTTACATTAAATGATGTCATTTTTTTCATTCTATACTTTTTACAATGCTCCCTTATGTTTCTCTAAAGTTTTGTGATTTTGAATATGATGCCAGGGTTCCACACAGTGTCCCACAGTGTGGAACACAATGTGAAATCACATACACACTGTCAAATTTGAGCATTTCAATTGTGTGAATCACAGTCATGCTTACATACACTCTAAAAAAAAGCTTTACCCAATATTGGGTAATATGGGATCATGCATGTTGGTTGGGCGAAAAGATACCAAATATTTTGTAAATTTACACAATGTTGCTTGCGTTCAAATTTACCCTTCAAACATGCATTTTGCCCATTATTGGGTTAAAAATACCCAGCAAATATGCATGTTCCATTTCTACTCTGTGGTTTTAGAGCGTATAGTGGACCATGTGAACATGCTGTGAACAGTCACACTGTCGAGTTGTCCACAGTGTGTAGATACACAGTAAAAACGCTGTTTAAGAATTTATACAACGCTGTTTACTATATGAACCTTATACAGTATTTGTTTAACCGTTTAAACAATCATGTTTAATTTATTGAAAATTAAACTTCGTTGCTCAAGATTTAAACTCTTGTTTAAACTGTTTAAACAATTACTGTAAGGTTCATATAGTAAACAGCGTTGTATAATTTTTTTTACTCTGTATCTTCACACTGTTTAATTTGAGCATTTCAAGAGTGTGAATAGTATTTTCACATAGTCAACTATGTGAACACACTGTGATCACACTTTGTGACATAGTATTCTTTCTAGCAGGGATTACAAAAAAACTCATCCATTGAAAAATAGCATAAGTCTCGCTTATTCGAAGTAATCTGTTCCATTTTCTGTACCCTTTCAGTGACAACAACTGACGCACTCTTGGACTGTCTCAAACCAAAATGGGAAGCGGTTCATCTATAAGTAGTCGTAGTAGTGGATCCTCATATTCCCATGATTCCAGAGATATGCAGTGCGATCAAGCAGCTGCTACAAAGCAAGCGAGGTACCACAAGGCAGGTTTCACCTCTGCTACTGCCCTGAAGGATTACCTCAAACCAGGAGATCTGATTCAACAAGGAGGCTGGATTTACAGTCACTGGGCTGTTTATATAGGAAATGGTGAAATCGTGCACGTGATGACGGGAGTTGATGGAAGCTATTTTAAAGCTGATGGACATGATTATCGCTTTTGGGAATACGAACGTGAGAAAAAACAATATCATGGATGGCGTTTGTCCGCCACTAAGTTATATAGAAATTGTAAACACAGCGAGGGGAATGGTTGGCACCGATTAGGAATACAAGTTATTGTCAAATAATTGTGAGCATTTTGCCTCGCTCTGCCGGTATGGTAAAAGAATCAGTCTGCATGCAGTCGCTCGGACTCTCTGATGTCGCATCGGGGGAATCTCATTTGGAGAATATGTTCGGTACCACGGAAGAGCCTTGAAAGAAAAATGCTCAACGTTCTGTGGTTGGATCAAAAGGAAGGTACCCGATCATTGCCAGCCATTTGTACCGATCAAAGTACAGCCATTGAATACATTGCCAATACAAATGTTCGTAGGTCTCCGAGCCGTTCTTGCTATAGGTCTACAGCTAGGAATGCCCACACCGAAATTGTGTTCGACGAATTCGAAGAATCCTCGCTAGATTCGTACCAAATTTTAACTGTCGAGGAATGTTTTATGTCATTAAACACGTCAAATACATAAAATATTTCCTACATGGAAAAGTCAATTTGTTCATCTGATAATTCTAGAAAATTTATTTTACAGTCTTTCGGACTCTCTGATGTTATACCAGGGAATGTCTCATTTTGTGTTCGACGAATTGAATCCTTGGTAAATTCGTACCCAATCTTAACTTTATATTAACTTTATAATATTCAATGTCATCAAACATATCAAATACATAAAATATTTCCTTCTCGGAAAAGTCAATTTGTTCATTTGATAATTCTAGAAAAATTATTCTACAGTCTCTCGGACTCTCTGATGTCATATCAGGGAATATCTCATTTTGTGTTCGACGAATTGAATCCTCGGTAGATTCGTACCCAATCTTAACTTTATATTAACTTTATAATATTTAATGTCATCAAACATATCAAATACATGAAATATTTCCTTCTTGGAAAAGTCAATTTTTCATCTAGTAACTCTTTGTGAAACCTTACCTTTAAGGATATGTAGCGCACTTTCCAAGTAATGTCTTAATCTTTCTTTAAAACTCGTCTTTTGAACACTTATCTTACAACGTTTTCTAAAGGCCATAAGGGTTAAATTTAGATTGAAATTGTTAGCCCATTTTATGCTTAAAATCGGCTTTAATATCCAAAAGGAAAAAGAATACGCAGTTATTTTATTTTGGTCGGATCCCGACGAAAAAAAATCATGTAGAATCGAAAAACGATTGCTTTATAAGCACATTTTATTTCATGTTGTTGAAAAAAATTACCATTTGTATATACTTGTATATACGTTCTAGATTAATCTACTTTCGATGATTTTGTTGTTTCATGTCGTAAATATATAGTTTTTGATATCGTTCATGATATTATATTTGTAGTTTATAATGTTATGGTCTACTTCCATGTTATACACACACCGAGGCCATCGTGACGATATTTGCTTTACACTGAGCTGTGATTTACATGAAATGGCTTAGGCTCGACTTTCATTTTGTTAATCATTGTCAAGCTTGGTCAAAGTGTGGAAAACCAAGTATTAATAAAAAATGAAATGTAAACCTACTTTAAATGAAAAAAACTTAGTGAAATATATTAATTGGAATTATTTTCATATATATGTTACTGATAGAGACATTTTGGCCTCAGTGAAGGCTTCATTTATTTGTATCTAATTAATTGAAGATTTTTTTTTCTACTTACTTAATGAATCGTATGGAAACATTCCAAAGGCAGGTTATGATATTTAATTAATTAAATTCTTTTTATTTTTTACGGTGTGTTACATGGTTGTGGATGTCATGGCATACATGCAGTGTTACTACATCCTGTTATTTTTCTATGTTATTAGATATATAATCATCCAATGACATCTCGAATACACAAAATAACTGTTTTATACTTGTAGCTATTTCATTATTTTCATAATATGATACTGATAGAGACAATTTGACCGCAGTGAAGGCTTCATTTATCTGTATCTAATTTATTGATTTTTTTTTCTTCTATTTACTTAATGAATTTTATGGAAACATTCCAAAGGCATGTTATGATATTTAATTAATTTAATTCTTTTTATTTTTTACGGTGTGTTACATGGTTGTGGATGTCATGGCGTACATGTAGTGTTACAACATTCTATTATTAATTCTATGTTATGAGATGTATAATTATCCAATGACATCTCGAATACACAAGATAACTGTTTTATACTTGTACCCATTTCATAGAAGCAATATTTTACTATATTGATGCCTTATTTGTTATGATCCAACACTTTGAAGGCACTTATATAGATATATATTATACTGTATTTTACTATAGTACGATACTCTGTTTAAATCTTGTGGTCGGTCACCTAGTTCTTTATTTTTTTTTTTTTTTAACTTTATCTATATCCAGGTCAATGAACATCTTGCTTTATATATTCATTGATACGTCAGTGTATGTAATTATATTATATACCTTTATTTCTGTTACTAATTGTATATGAGTGTGTTTGTGTGTGAGTGATTGATAATGTCAACATAGGACCCCTCCCTACTTGGCAATGTAACTGATACTACACCTGTTGAACCCTTTGATGATCATGATTTTAGCTATATCGATAATTTAGACCCAGACGATAATTTCTATACATTTGACATTCCTTCAAAATACTGGCTGTGTGATGAATTCAATAAGAGTGCAATCGTTAAAAAGAATAAATGTTTTAGTATGCTTCACTTTAATTCAAGAAGTTTGTTTAGAAACGTTGATGCTATTAGTTCTTTTATCTCTCGACTCGATTTTAAATTTTCTATTTATCATTTTAGTGAGACCTGGATGCATGAAAACCCCATCATTTTTCAACTTAAAGGATTATTGTTTTTATCATAATGATAGACCAGACAGAAGAGGTGGTGGCGTTGCCCTACTTATTCACATTTCATTTAATGTTAAGATAAGAACTGATATAAGTTTTTCAAATGATCTATGTGAATATTTATTCCTAGAAATTATATTGTGTAATAGGAAGAATATAATTATTGGTATTCTTTATAGAGACCTGCATACACCTATACAGAATTTTAATGATGATATTGAAGAATGTTTTGACAAATTATCCTGTGAAAATAAAAATGTATATATTATGAGTGATTTCAATATCAATTTTCTTAACCTTAGCTCAAACAACCTTATTAATAATTTTGTAAACATTTTATATGATAATGCATTTTGCCCGCTTATTGATAAACCAACGCGTATTACCACAAAATCTGCAACTCTTATTGACAATATTTTAACCAATGTTCATTCTTCTTCAATTCAGTCTGGAATTTTCTATAGCGATATTACAGATCATATGCCTATCTTCCAAATTACCGACATAGATTGTGAACAAGTTACATCCCATTTTCCTTCACCAATAATACATAAATCAGATTTAGCTTCTATTAACAACCTAAAAAATGACTTATCTGGTATTGCTTGGGATGAAGTCCTGGCTTCTGAGGATATTAATAATGCCTACAGCCAGTTCATAAACTGTTTTAGGATTGCCTATGATAAAAATTGTATATCAAAAGGAAGAAAAAATAAAAAACATCTGATACGTAAGCCGTGGATAACAAAGTCTTTATCGAAATGTATACATAAGAAAGATAGAATGTACAAAACTTTTTGCAAAAATAGAACTCAATCAACAGAAAAATCACTTAAAATTTATCGAAATAAATTAAATTCTATTCTCAAAAAGGCCAAAATATTATTGCAACTTGTTGCACAAACATAAAAATAATTTATCTAAGTTATGGAATACGATTAATGATGTACTTGGCAGAAATAAAAAACAAAATATTTCAAATTACTTTATTAAAGATGGAACAAAAATAACTGACAGTCATGCCATCGTTGAAGAATTTGATTCATTTTTTACCAATATTGCTTCCATTATTATAAAAGATAATGCTGTACTGTCAACTGAACATTTTTCTTCTTTTCTTTCAGAACAATGCCACAACTCCATCTTTTTTAACCCTACAAACGATACTGAAATTATTGAAGTTGTAAAACATTTAAAAGCAAGTAAAAGTTCAGGGTTCGATGGCATTAGTCTGTAATTAAACACATCATACATTTCATTACAAAGCCTCTTGTACATATAATTAATCTTTCATTTTCTTCTGGGAAATTTCCCAAAGACATGAAAATTGGCAAGATTATTCCGATCTTCAAAAAAGGAGACCCTCATATATTTTCTAATTACAGGCCAATAACTCTCTTGTTTTTCCAAAATTTTTGAAAAGTTAATTTATATTAAACTTATAAGTCATATTAATAAAAACAACCTTTTTAACAATTCCCAATACGGTTTCAGATCAAATTCATCTTGTGATATGGCACTTATTGACCTCCACGATCATCTCCTTAATAATATGGATAAAAACTTACATTCATTTGGTATATTTCTTGATCGTAGTAAGGCGTTTGATGTAATTAATCATAATATTTTACTTTCTAAACTTTATCATTTTGGTATACGTGGTGTTGCGTTTAAGTGGTTTAAGGATTATTTATCTGATCGTTTCAATTATACTGTATATAATAATGTTGTCTCTAGTCATGAGAGGGCCCAGTGTGGAGCGAGAGGGTCCAGTGTGGAGTCCCCCAGGGCTCCACACTGGGCCCTCTCTTGTTTTTGATATATATTAATGATTTATGCAATGTTACTGATTTTTTCATTTTGTCCTCTTTGCAGATGACACAAACTTAATTGCTTCCAATTTTGATTTTTATATTCTTGTGAAAAATACTAATGAAGAATTACTTAAGATTACGAATTGGTTCCAAGCCAATGAATTAGTAATAAACTATGATAAGACAACCTTTATGTATTTTAGTAAAGATCATATAAAACATTGTATTTCAGATGTTAATATATTCATGAATGGAATCCCTTTGAGTATTTCGAAAACCACTAAATTTCTTGGAATTACTTTAGATGATTCATTATCCTATAACAACCATCGTTCTATAATATCTAATAAAATTGCAAAAAAATGCTGGTATTCTTTTTAGATTTAGTAGCTTCTTGCCACAGAAAGAGTTGTTTATGATTTATAATAGTCTTACCTTACCTTATCTCCAATATTGCAATATTGTTTGGGCAAATACTGGAACTACAAAATTGGAACCCTTTCATAAATTGCAAAAGAAAATTCTAAGAATATGTACGAATTCACCTTTTAAATCTCATTCACGACCTTTATTTTTCCGTCTTAAAACTTTAAATATATATGACATTTATAAATTTCAGATTGCATCTGTGATGTTCCGAACAATTAGTAACATAATCCCTTCTAATATCTCCCAAATGTTTATTATAAATTGTTCAGTTCATTCTCATAATACTCGGTCAAGCAATAACTTTCATTATCCCCAAGTTAAATCCCAAATTCTACTTAATTCATTAAGGCATCGTGGCCCTCGTATATGGAACAACCTTTCTGATAATATTAAGTGTTCAACTACATTAACTTCATTTAAAGCCAAGTTAAAAAACGTGTATATATGTGAATATTCAAAAAAAAAATCTGCCTAATTCTACACTTACCCCGATTGTCCCCACCCCCCTTGTATGTATGCTGGTGATTGCTGATGCTGTGTGTATATTTTTCATTTGATTTTCATATGTATTTTACCTTGTTTTACTGGGAGCTACAACTCACAAGTTCTTATGAACTTTTCAGTAGTTTCCGTTTTTCTCTGATGTAATTTTCATTTTTGTACATATTGTATATTGTTTTTTATATTGTTGAGAAAATAAAATTGAACTTGAACTTAAACTTGATATAAACTTTTGTTCAGATTCAGTTATGTCCTCAGATACAGCTGGCACAAAAAGGGTAAAGGTTGTGCTTACCATGTGCTTACTAAGTGTTGAAATTTCAATTTGGGTGGCAAAATTGTTACAAAATGCTTGAATGTATCCGTTTTATTTCAACTTACCAAAAATGCAAGGGAAATGTATGAGAAATGTTTCGCAGGGTAAGTTTGATTTCGCCCTTTCCCCTTAACACAGCGTGAAAACGAGCATTTCTGCAAGCTTTACAAAATTGGACAGTGCTTACTCAAGTGTAACATTCTGTCAAAACTTTTACTTTCATTGGATAGATGAGTCCCAAACCCAAGATTATATGTGAAAAAAGTACCCACATGTTGTATATTTTTTTATTCCCAGGGCTTTTTCAAAGTGTAAACTTTTTTATACGCACTGTAGTGCAGATGACTCTTCCCATGATGAACGGTTACTGTGTGTAACATATTATTCATTTTACAAAATTTTACAAAAATGGACAGTGCTTACTCAAGTGTAACTTTCTGTCAAAACTTTTACTTTCATTGGATAGATGAGTCCCAAACCCAAGATTATATGTGAAAAAAAGTACCCACATGTTGTATATTTTTTATTCCCAGTGCTTTTTCAAATTGTAAACTTTTTTATACGCACTTAGTGCAGATGACTCTTCCCATGATGAACGGTTACTGTGTGTAACATATTATTCATTTTTAACATCTGCTTGCTTTTCAGCAATATTTATGCAAATATAAGTTTTAGGAATAGATCGCATCAATCACTATAGTTTCTGGAATAGTTTGCAGCAATATTTATACGTGCTATGTAGTTCAAAAATAGTTTGTACCAATAGTATAAGGAATAATTTGCAATAGTTTGTAACACTCACTATGCTTTTGCCGATATTAAGCTGGTCAACTGAACATAGGCCTGCTATGAAATCCCTAGTAAGTATTTAGCTTCATCCATTGACTGATAAATACATAATGGTAAGGGAAAGATGTGTACGGTCTGCTGTCATGAAGTTTTTTTATTTCCATTTTTTTCATGTAAGTGATGCGATTTTTAGATTTTATAGTGGTTTCATTTTCTGTGATGTATGATAGGCCAACATCAGAAAAATTATTGTTAATTTCTATCTTCCGATGTATATCATTTGCATGCTGTCCATTTAGTTCAATTCTCTGCGTACTCGTTGAGAAATTATGTTTGCCAACATATGAATAAACATAAATATATATCAGTTGATTTTATCGAGGTTAATCATTCTTGCGTCTTATGGAATGTACAAATTCATAATGTATGGAAGACAGGTTTAGAAAGGGTGTGTTTGAGTGTACGTGTTTGAGTGTGGGCCAGAGTGTGAACGGATGTGGGTTGGGTGTGGGTGTAAGTGAGGGATTTTATTTAAGGGACGTTGAGGGTGTTAGAATGTGTCTATGTGTGCTGGTGAGGGTGTGTGTGTGTGTGCGTGTGTGCGTGAGGGTGCGTGAAAGAGACTGAATGGATTGGTAAGGTTGTGTACATACAGATATATAGGTTTATATTTTTCGTTCAGAGGTGCCGTAAACTGTGGTTTAAGTAAGGGTCATTGGAACTAACGTTGAAACTTTCCAAAGTTTTCATCAATTCAAAGAAGTCTTACGGGCTTCTCTTAAATATGTGTGGTAAGATAAGTTTTTAAGAGATAAATTATCAGAAATCTCATAAAAAGGAATAACAAAATAATCAAGTAGAACGTCAAAATTACAGCTTAATGAAATACAAGTCTTCCAAATCGTGAGATTACATTCCTAAGTTTTAGACTTCACATTAATTCAGAGGCTTGTTTCATTTTGTTATGTTCATTTTTTTAATCGAACAGAAGCGCAAATATTTGGAGTTTGCTTGAGTGCTTCGTATCCAGATATAACCAGTTTTCTTCTGGATGAGTTCAAAAGTCAAACTCGAAGATAATTTACCATTTGAATCATTAAAATATTTACAGATCGTTTGAACGATAATTCCATGAAACTCAACCTCTTCATTTTGTTTGCTTTGTTTTTTTTTAATCAAATAAGCACACATAATTGAAGTTTACCACTGCAATGAAATTAAAATAAAGAATAATAAAAAACTTGTCATATCGCTTCTTATCTGATCCGATAAATGGCGACATATGACGCAGATTGATGGCCCTATAATACCCTGCTCCACTAGGGCTGGGACAGCGTCAGGACAAGGACGCGTAATGTAAAAATTGTAATCCGCGACCCTTCCGCGACCTAGTTTAGTTTTGCTTTGTTAAATTTTGTTTTTAAATCAAATAGCAAACATAATTAAAGTTTCCCACTGCAATGAAATTTAGAATAAAGAGTGATACAAATTGTCATGGGGCTTCTTATCTGATCTGATAGCTGGCTACATTGATGGCACTATAGAGACAATGATGTTTGAAAACTTACATATTTTTACTGTAAATTTTCACAAAATTTACCAAAAGTGGACACGAAATCCTTTAATTTCACTTCTTAAAATGCAAAAGGGTCGATTAGTACATGTGAGACTAGTTGCAAGCAGGGGCCGCGGAAGCGGGGGGCTGGGGGCTTCACTTTTTTCCAAAACCGTATACAAAAACGTGAAAATGACCATAGGATTGGGATTTTGCATTGTCAGCCCCCCCCCCCACCCACTTTGAAAACCTTTCCGCGGCCCCTGGCAAGGACAGTCAATGGTCAAGTATGTCCAAAAATTCCAAGATGGCTTCCAAACATGGAGTCTTAAATAGCTGCTATTACTTACAAATGGACATGGTTCATTTACTGGGAGATATGATTTTGGTGTCTAAACCATGGTTTGAGGGGTGAAATAATACATTAGGACAAGTTTAAAGGACAGTCAGTCGTCCAGTATGTCCAAAAATCCAAGCTGGCTTCCGAAAATGGAGTCTTAATTGACTGCTGTTACTGAGAAATTGACACAGTTCATAAAAAATCCACCTGAGAGATAGGATTGCGATATCTAAACTATGGTTTAAAGGTTCAAATAATAAATTAGGAAGAGTAGGGACATTCAGTGGTCAATTTTGCAAGAAAATCTAAGATGGCTTCCAAGATGACATAGTGAATCATGGTGATATCGACTGTATATCGACTGTATCATCAAAGGATTCAAATCTGCACATGGGACTGATACCAGTCTATAAACTGCGGCAACTGGAGAAGAGGATGGTACGACTTACAAAACTGTCTTGGAAACGCAAACACGACGATATTACAACGATGACGATGATGTCACTGAGAACTACAACGAGTATCAGAATATGATGATCATTGATCAGACCTGTGATTTCGATTCTGAACCATCTCAAACAATTACCATAACATCTGAGAGATTCCATACCTCGGGCCGGCCCGGGGCCTACCTCGGGTCGGAAAGAAATCAGATGTAAACATCCCAAACCTACCTCGGGCCACCTTTTAGCGAACCTACCCGAGACCACATCCAGAGGTAGTCTCGGGTAGGTATCGGGCCGGCCCCGGTCCACCGATTCGTAGATGTAAACGCACACAAGCTTTCGAACCTATCTCGGTCCGTTCGCCAGCTGTCAAATTACGTCATATAGCGCGCGCTATTTTGCGGCATGCGACATGTGAATTGTGATTGATAAAGTCTTTGATTTGAGTGGAAAGAAGGAAGCATTTTAAACGTATTCTTTTCAAGTCGATCATATCTTCAACGACTGCTGGGATCATCAGCATTCTTCCAGAATAATGAAATGTAAATAACTTCAATTAGCGCGCGCAAATTATTCAGAGCCTAGATCGAGAGCCCCTTTGGTGTCAGCAATCGGATACCGCTCGAAACTGTACCGATAGGGGAGGGAATTAATGCTGTAATGTAAACAGACCACATTTCGGACTCGGTCCGTTCGCGAAGCTAATCCACCAATAATCCAGTCAAGGTTGAAAGTGGACTCGGTCGGGTCTCGGGTAGGAAACTTTCAGATGTAACTCCTACTGGGGTGGATTTAACCACCGGCAAGGACGACTAAAGCGGGGAGGACGTCGCGATGTCCTCCCCGCTTTCGTCGTAAGACCAAAGCGTGTCCGTCGGAGAACTCCGAAAGACGAAGCTTGAAAAGTTGCAAATTATGAGGCAAAGGAGAGTCGCCTGGACAGGTAAAACAAAAGTATAGAAGAAAGATATGATTATCTCATATGATGGCAAAAAGTAAAAGAAAGCACTTTCTTTTCGTAGGCCTACCACTGACCTGTTTGTGCTTGAAGCATTCTTCTTTTTAAAAAAATGAGAGTAATTATTTTTTAATGTTTTTTAGGCATGATTTGCACAAATACTGTGAGCTTGAAGCATCGTATAGAATGTCCTTAACCATTACTACCATATCAAATATTAGTGTTTAATACATGTGTGGTGGTATGAATACTCTTTGAGCACGTTAAGAAAGACTTCCTTTCAGAGCAACTATGTCTAATACACCTTCCCCCACTTGTAAAGACATTTTGAAAGCATGGTAGAATATTCTTATGCCCTCTATTAGTAGGAACTGCTGCTCTGCACAGAAGAACATCAATTTAGTATCACGTTTTTGAATGGCCTGCATAGGTAGTCTTAACGGTTACAGCCCGATAGACCGCGGGTCCGATAGACCGCGGGTCCGTTAGACCGCGGGTCCGTTAGACCGCGGGTCCGATAGACCGCGGGTCCGATAGACCGCGGGTCCGATAGTCCGCGGGTCCGATAGACCGCGGTGTGTGTAAAATTATGATCAGGATCTAGTGAATTCCAATGTCATCAAGAGGTCAAAAGGTCAATGATACGAGTCCATGGGGTTCTATAATGATGACCCACAGGACAATCGCCCCCTGACATCTACTTCAAGGAAAATATCATCCCCATATTTTTATCGTCGGGGATTGTTACTCCCCCCCCCCCGGAAATTTACCCTCTAGATGCCATACGGAGCCTCTGAAATGCCATCGACTTGACGACATGCCGAGATACTTTATCTTGCCATGTCGACTAAATAAGCTTATGTCCGCATGGCGAGGTACGTTATCCTGCCAAGTCAGTCCACTTATAAAAAGTTATATGTCATCATGGCGAGATATTTTATCTTGCCAAGTCGACTTAAATAAGTTACATGTCAACATGGCGATTTATCGGGTTTCTTGCCGGGAATTGTACACATCTCGCCATGTGGACATATCGACTTGACAAGATTGAATATATCGCTGTGTCGAAATAATAAGCTTATTAATTAATTAGGCGGCGGAAGCGGGGGGAGACCTTTCCCCCTAAATTTGAGGTGGGGGACGGTCCCCCCTAAATTTTTAGTTGAGAACCTTTTTTTTTGCTTGTCAATTTTTTTTTCTACGTCCCCCCCTAAATTGAGGTAGACCCCCCCTAAAATATTTTTGTCCCCCTAATTTTGGTTGATAACCTTTTTTTTTCTTGTCAAACAAATTTGGTGGTCCCTACTAGAATTTTGGTTGATTTGCTTATCAAATTTTTACCCGTGTCCATCCCAAAATTCCAGGTGGATCCCCGTAAATGATTTGCCTTTCGCCGCCAATGATTAATTAAGAGATGGTAAGATAAAGTACCACGCCATGTCGTCACGTTGATGGCATTTTCACGGTTCCGTACTAGGGGTAATTGTCTGGAGGGTAAATTTCCGGGGGGGGGTAACAGTCCCCGGCGGTAAAAATATGGGGATAAAATTTTCCTTGAAGTAGTTGTCAGGGGGTGATTGACCTAATTGGGTTATTGTTATACAGTGCGTATCAAAAAAAAGTTTACACTTTGAAAAAGCCCTGGGAATAAAAAAATATACAACATGTGGGTAATTTTTTTCACATTTAATTATGGGTTTGGGTCTCATCTATCCAATGAAAGTAAAAGTTTTGACAGAATGTTACACTTAAGTGAGCACTGTCCATTTTGTAAAGCTCGCAGAAATCTGTTTGCGCAGAAATGCTTGTTTTCACGCTCTGTCAAGGGGAAAGGGCAAAATCAAACTTACCCTGCGAAGCATTTCTCATAAATTTCCCTAGCACTTTTAGCCAAATTTAAAAAAAACGGGTACATTAAAGCATTTTGTAACAATTTTGCCACCCAAATTTGAAATTTCAACACTAAGTAAGCACAACCTTTACCCTCTTTTTGCCAGCTGGATCTGAGGACATAACTGAATCTGAACAAAAGTTTATATCAGACATCTCCAGCATTTTTCACTAAGTTTTTATCATTTAAAGTTGGTTTACATTTCATTTTTCATTTAATACTTGTTTCTCCACACTTTTCCCAAGCTTGGCAATGATTAACAAAATGAAAATCAAGCCTAAGCCATTTCATGTAAATCACAGCTCAGTGTAAAGCAAATGTCGTCATGATGGCCTCGGTGTGTCGGGGAGTGGGGTGGGGCGCAATGCACACTACGAAGTGTATTGGGCAAGGAAACAAGTTTAAAAAGGTAAAAGATATCTTCAAATCAATTTTACTAGCTAAATTCCACGTGTTCTTCATGATTAAGGTCTACTTTTATTCGCATAACTATTTCAAAGTTATGCGCAAATAATTTTTCACCAACTTTTCAAAAGAAAGTGGTGCTCACTCAAGCGGAAATATTTTTCGACAGTTATATCGTCATTTGCTTAAATGGATCTCTACCAATGCTAAAATGAGGAAAAAAGTCAGGATATTACAAATATATAATTTTACGGGATTTTTTCTAAGTGTAAACTTTTTTTTGATAGGCACTGTAGAACCCAGGCGCGGATCCAGGATTTCATGGGGAGGGAGGGGGCCAAATTTTATCTGATGTTTGTCGTCCATGTGTACTTTTCTAAAAATGGCGCCCACTCCCTCCCGGCCAGGCTTACCTAATTGCCTTAAATGGATTTTGAATTATCTTATAATCACATTTAAAAACAATAATAAAGACCACTTTTTAATGTGTTCTTGAAAAAAACAATCCATGAATATATAATGTAATATCAATGGGCGCGAAGTACGAGCGATTTTGGGGGCTTTCAATTTGGTTTAACTACTCACCAATGTAGGCACTACTAGAATATTGTGTGAACGGGAGCTGTATAATTTCTGTACTGTTGTTTCAGTATACCCTTCAATACTATTAGTGATAACCTCTTGGGAATAATGCAATCTCGACTAATTCTCTCCATCAGTGGCGTGAGTGCACGGGGGGGCGACGGCACCAAGATAAAAAAAAATAAATGAAATGGAAAGGGGGTAGACGTTAAAGAAAATCTGAGATTTTATTCTTAAAAACACATTGAGGTATTTCACAAGGCCTAAATAAATAATGAGAACGCGAAGTGCGATCTGATTTTTTTCCTGTATTTTTTCCTGAAAGCCTAAGTCAGGGGCGGATCCAGCTTCCGCCTATAGGGGGGGAGGGGCCATTTTTTTTTCACCCATATTTTCCCCGATCGGCCGCTCAAAGTTTTTTTTTCTTTGAAGGGGTTGTCCCAGTGCCGTAATGAGCCAACAATTTCGAGGGGTACGATATGGCGTATCGCATAAAATTAATAAGAAGTTGCCAGTGAGCGAAGCGAGCAAGCAAATATGTTGACATTTCTATTACAAGAATACAAGGTTGTGATAGATTTTGACATAATATTTGGAAAATAATATATTTCATCCTAGTCCCTTTCTTTTTCTCTCTTTTTTTCTTAGTCTTGATTCTCTCTTTTTTTTTTTGGGGGGGGGGGGGCAAACGCCCATGTCCTAACAGTCATTTCCTAGATTTACTTTATAAGCAACATAATGTGAGCGCGAAGCGCGAGCTGAACATTTTTGATATTCCAACCTAAAAAGATGATATTTCAAATCCCCCAATGGGACATTCGCTTCATGTTTGTCAATCATGAAAAAAGATGGGTAATTTTTGGTATCTTCCTACAATAATAATGCGAGCGCAAAGCGCGAGCTGAAAATTTTTGATATTCTGATTCGAAACTGGATAATTTTAGCACGTTTTGAATAAGATCAAGCTTTGTATCTCAAAAAACATGCGTGCGCGTGTTTTAGAGTTAGACAGAATCCTGGCAATCTGAATACATTTCATTTTTCATCACAAAAATCAATAATGCGAGAACAGAGCCCGAGCTGAAAATAATATTTTAAATTCCGATATGAAAAGGGTCAATTTAAGCACTGTTAACAACACCGAGTATATAGGGAAATTTGATAGCACTATATAAATAATGCGAGCGCGAAGCGCGAGCTGATATTTTATTATTATTTTGACCTAGGATCGAGACATTTTAGGCCTAAGGACATTTTGTCATCATATAAGAATGATGACTATCTTGTATTTCTTTTCCTAAAACTTGTTGATATTTATTTCTGAAAAAGGGGCAATTTAGTTATTATGAATTCATACAAATTTTATTTCATATTTATTAATCTGTTAAGCCTAATGAGTAAGTGAAGTTTGTTGACAGTGCATGAGGCCTGAAAACTGGATATTTTAAGTATTTTTGCCATCATGAATAGGATTCATTGGTTGATATATTTTTAGCAAATAATGCGAGCGCAAATCGCGATCCGGAATTTTTTAATGGGGGGATTTAAGTAGTTTGTTATAGAATTAATATATAGGTATACATAACTTACCAATGAAAATTCGAGCGCACAGCGCTAGCTCATAGGCCTTTATTATGTTTTTTAACGATCGAGACACCCGAAAAGGTATATTTAGAGAATCTTATATGAAATACAAAAAGACAATAGGTAGACCTACTTGGCAAATAGTGCGAGCGCACAAAATGTTGCAAATGTTGATTCTTACCATAAAACGGACATTTTCCAGAGCACTTAAAAACATAAATTGGTAAATAAATGAAAGATCGATGTCCGACTGAATTATGTTTTGTATATTGATATAAAAACTTGATATTTTAAACTACATATCAGCCTATTGAGCAAGATATTTATCTCATCGAACAGGCAATGTGAGCGCGATGCGCGAGCCAAACTTTAATATAGTGACATTAAATATTAAAAAAAAATGTTTTCCAAGTCTTCTCCTGACCTTATTTTATTCACTCGTCTTCCTCCTTTTATGTTTCGTCTTCTTCTTTTTTCCTTTCTTTCCCCCTTTTTTTCTTTCCCCGTTTTTCCCAATTTATTTGCTCTGTCAATTGGGGGGAGGTTGCCCTCGGGCCGCCTCGATCCGCCTATGTTAGTAGTTGTTATGACGAACACGATGCATATCTATTAATAAATGAAAGCGACCGCGAAGCGCTAGCTGAAAACTTTTATAATGATGAAATGAAAAATACATTTTCAGTTGTCAGGTTAGAATATCAAATATTTTCAGCTTGTGCTTCTCGTTCGCATACAAATCTGTAAGGTCGGGATGCGTATATAACTAAACAATTTATTGATGCCAGCGCGAAGCGCGAGCTCAAATTTTTTATACACTGACTTAAGAAGGACTAAGGTATAATTCCTATTCTAATTGCTTGTCCTTTTTCTCTTCTTTTTTTCTGTTTCTTACCCCTTTTTTGCGCCACCATGGGGGGGGGGGGCAAAATCTTTGCCCCCTGGATCGGCCTATGTATGTTGACTTAAAAAGCCCTACCACTTACATGTGGGATTGAAGCAGAGGATGCATACCTCATTAATCAAATATTGCGAGCTGAAATTGATAATAACCCTTTTTTGTTACCCTGAACAGGGTATCTATCTCGCTTAACAGACTTAAAACTCGAAAACATCGTTTTTGTCTGTTATCGTAAAAACGGGATATATTGATTCAGCCGCATTAATTTAAGTTTTTTGGGCAGGACATATATTTCACTATAAACAGGCAATACGAGCAATGTTGCGCCCCCGGTCGAAAATGAATTCGCATGAAGCCCTCTAAGTTCAAGGTCGATTTGGCGCCCTCGGTTGAACATAAACTTGGCGCCCCCTGTGAAATATTACTTTGCCCTCCCTCCCCCTCTCTGAAACATTTATTTGTCGCATTATGGTCAAAATTCAAATTAGCGCTCCCCTAGTTCGAAAATTAATTTGGTGCCCCGCTAGATCGAACATCAATTCGGCGCTCCCATAGTTCGAACATCAATTTGGCGCCCCCCTCCCAGTTCAAACATCAGTTCGGCGCCCCATATTTCGAACGTCATTTTGGCACCGCCTAGTTCGAACATCAAATCGACGTCCAGGTCAACATCTCCCTCTTTCGTTTCCCATCTCCTTTTTTCTTTTTTCTTTCTCTTATCCTCATTCCCCTTCCTTCCTTTCTCTTTCCTTTCCCCCTCTTCCTTTCCCCTTTTCTTCTCTTTTCCCCCTCTTTTCTTTCCCCCTTTTCTTCTCTTTTTTTCTGTCTTCTCTTTTCCTCTCTCTTTTCTCGATTTTCCTTTCTTCCCCCCCCCCTTACTCTCTCTTTTTTTTCTTCTCTTTTCTCTCTCTCTCTTTTCTTATCTTTCTTCCCCTCTTCCTCTCTCTTTAAATATTATTCTCTTCCTTCCTCTTTTTTTCTTCTTCTTTTCCCCCTTTTCCTTACTCCGTTCTTTTCTTTTCTTTCTTTTCCCTCTTCCACTTTTTTCTCTTTCCCTCTTTACTTCTCCCTTTTTCTTTTTCTGTCCTCTCCCCCTTTTTTCTCTTTTAATCTTTTTATCTTCTCTCCCTCCCCTTCCTCCCTCTCTCTCTTTCTTCTCTTCTTTTCCCCTCTTCCTCTCTTTCTCTTTTTCTTATCTTTCTCCCCATCTTCCTCTCTATTTAAATATTCTTCTCTTCCTTCCTCTTTTTTCTTCTTTTTCCTCCTTTTCCTTTCTCCTTTCTTTTCTTCTCTCCCTTTTCCCCTCTACCCCCTATTTTTTTTTTAGCTGGGGGTGGGGGTGAGGCAGTTCCCCCTCGGCCTCCCCCCATGGATCCGCACCTGATAGAACCCCATGGCCTCGTATCATTTGACCTTTGGACCTCTCGATGGCATTTGATATATCTGATCATAATTTTACACACACTGCGGACTATCGGACCCGCGGACTATCGGACCCGCGGTCTAACGGACCCGCGGTCTAACGGACCCGCGGTCTATCGGACCCGCGGTCTATCGGGATGTCCCCGTCTTAACCCTGATCAAAACAGATTGATTAAAAAAAAAAATTCTTTCAGAAGTCAAACACTATTCCATCTTATTTTTCCCTAAAGGTGTGCTACTGGTCTGTTGTAGCATCTTCTTCACTATTCCACTTTTCATCTGGTATTCATCCGATTCATCTTCGGAGCTGTTCGGGGTCCTGGCTGTCTGGTGGACGTACTGCATGATCATAGCGGATCCTATTGTATACGCCTTTATGAACAGACGTGTTAAGAAAGAACTGCGAATGTATAGGAAAACGATGGCCAATTGCTTATCATGCACATGCAAAGGAGAATTGACAAATTAGATCTGATATTACATTTTAGGGAGGTGACTTATTTACGATCACCTCCGAACAAACGCTCGCCAAGTAGATGTATTTTAACATGGAATTTGCCCGACAAAACAGCAAGTTGGCAAAACAATGACTTTGTATTGCAATATGCTTTCCTATATTACACTGATTTTGATCTTGTTATAATTAATATCCTTTGAATTGTACTAAAGGTAGACCTTTGTAAATAACACGGACTGTTGCGTATTAGTAGCAAGTTCCACAATTTCCTTCGGTCTCAACTTCCAAAATCCTTAAATCCCAATTTCTAAAGGAGGTCTTTTTTTATTTATGTTACATCTTGGAAGTTGCTCGTGATCTTAAGCATGTTACGTTTTTTTTCTTTTCTTTTGGCTGTGTAACAGATGCTGATAACACTTACACTGTTTGGTAGGGAAGTGAGAGAGATAAAATGATTCTTGCCAGTCCCCAATCCGCCGAAGGATAATTCATCTCTCTGCAATAGTTTTAAGTCAGTTGGTCAATAGAGTATGGATGATCAAAGTATCAACTCCACATCACAAAATTATGTGCTGCCATCTCTATCGAATTTTCATGGCTCAAGAAATTTATGTTGCCGCTTCTAAGGTTTGATATTCACGAGGTTGAGCTGGTAGCCCGATGTTCATTCTTCCTTATTTCTCTTACTGGGCGAAGGCCCAGAAACCCGACGGTTGGGGTAGGTCCAATACACTCCCCCCAACACACACACACCCCCACACACACAAACTTTTTTGTTGATATTGTTGTGGTACACAAGCTGTATAAGCTTGAGTTTCAAAATTAAGAGATTGTTTAATATATAATACATTTTTTAAACACAAAACCAAATAGATGTTTTGCATTTGAATAAATGTCAAATTTCGCCCCCTCTCGAAAAACACTTAAGTATTTCTTTTTTTAAGAGTGGCTGAGAAGAAGGAAATTAAAACAGGTGTAATTTCATGGATCCATAGTGTTATGATGGTTTACAACTCATACATTAACTTGCATGAATTTTCAGTCGAAATATTTCTTACTTTATCGTCGACTCTGTCAAATCATATTTGATTGGTAGCCCACGTTTGGATGGCTTATGATTGTTCTCGATGAATTACCTGCATACTTGTTTTCTGCTGGAGTTGTCGAATTTTTCCATGATGTGAAGATGGGTATTAATAAATACGAGCAATTAAAAGGCAATACTCCCACTAGACCTCTTTTCAAATCTTCATTGCTGAGAATTCAAGGCAATATTTAGAGAGAGAAAGAAAGTCAGCGAGAAAGGAAGAGAAGAAATGAAAGAGAACATGGGAAATCGAAGAGAAGTCTAAGGGGTTGATGCAAAAAAATATTTGCACTCAATTGCAAATTCACAAGTGATAGATCAAATTTTACTAATGCAAATAAAATATTGATGTGAGAAACAGGTCAACGACAAATTCTGGAATCAATGACAAGACTTAAGTTTGATTTAGGGATCAAAAATTAGCTTGCAATGATAGCAAGTTTCTTGTAACACTCCATAAGAGACTTTTTTGTATTAAGTATACTTAAACAGACTGTATACTGTTATCGATTATGAACTTGATTATGAACTTGATAGAAAGTATATTTTTAAGACTAAGATATTGCACACTGAATAGTCGATTAAGGGAGTTCCAGTATAAACTCTTGCATAATATTATATACACTAACCACCACCTTTTCCGTTTTGGTCTTACTTTGACCAATTTATGCTCATTTTGTGAAAAGGAAGAAGAAACGTATGAACATCTATTTTATACTTGTGAATTTTCAAAATCACTTTGGGATCTGTGTGCAAGAAGTTTAAATTTTGAAATAAATAAATTTAGTTGGCAGGAAATTCTTTTCGGGAAGCAGGAGAAAAGTAAAGGTAAATATCAATTAATTAATCATATCTTGATTTTAGTGAAATATCTTATTTACAAAAACCGAGAATTGAAAAAACCTCCTTCATTGATTGAAATAAAAAATAGTATTAGGGGGGATCAAAGAGAAGAAAAGAAATTAGCAACAAAGAGGGGTACTCTTACAATCCATTTCTCCAAATGGGAAAACTTAAATATTATACCATTTATTGGAGCCCAGAGCCAGTTCTCCACCGGATAGGGGATGGGGTGTCCAAGGGAGGGTCGGGGGGGGGGGGGACCAGGGCTGAGTTTGTATTTCAGTTTGAATTTATTTGAGTGAAGAGGCCGAGGTGATGGGTTTAAAAAATATATGCTGATGGCTTCAATTCGTTTAGGTTTTAGTAATGATTTATTCTGTAATTGGAAAATCTCTTACGTTTTTTATTTGATACTGAAAAAAAAATTCAATATGTTGATTTTACTGTAGACGTTTCTTCTTGATGCATATAATTATCAACAATGTTATTTATAATTATGTATTGGAAGATGTCTAACATCGTGTTTAACATTCATGAAAAAAAAAAATATGTTGAATTTATGAGTTGTCAAGGTATTTGTAAAGACATCAAAGTTCTATTTGTTTGTTATATATATTTTATTTTGTATATGAATTGAAGTTGTCAATAAAAACTACTCAATAAAAAAAAAAATTTATTGAAGATGGAAATAAAAACCAATATGTTCATAAAACAGCGTTTTTACGGTTAAAACTGAAATGGATATGAGAACAAGAAATGGATCAAAGGCAAAGAGAGAGAAAACGGCTAAGAAAAACAGAAACGGATATAAGAAAAAGAAAATGATTAATAGGAGAAAAGATAAAATTAATAGGAGAAAATGGAAAAACGGATAGGAGAAAATGACAAGGACTAAGTGGGAATTCACATGTGTGCGGGAGGGGGCGGGAGGCCAGGGGGTTTAACTTCCTGAATCATCTTCCTCACGCACTCTCGCTCAACCCCACACCCACGCAGCCCATACTCCAGTTCAGCCAGCTCATGACACGTATTTAATTATCATGCTCATTTCGAAACTTGAAAATAACATAAATATAATAATTGTACTTTAAAAGTGTCAGTATTAGAAATATCATGATAAATATCTTAATGAAGTATGCCTATTTTAATAGTGAACAAAGTGAGTAAATACTTGACAGTCCTAACGTTCTTATCATCGTCAAGCACAGGGTCCGCGGAACCGGAGGCCGGGGAGGGTTCAGCCTACCCTCCCCCCCCCCTCTCCCACTTCTTTCCAAAACCATATACAAACACGTTAAGATGCCCATCTGGTCCCCACCCTCACCCCTTCCCCATTTGAAACCGTTTCGCCCGAGTCCCAGGCCTGAAATATGTAATGTTTACCAGGGTACTGCGGACATTAGCACGAAATCATTACGGGTCGTTATTAAGATAAACACATCGTTATAGGTTGATAAACATACAATTTCGACTCTGAACCTATTAACATAATCTTGAACTTTTGAAGTGGGAATTCCCAACGTTCTCTAAGTGCAAGATAACATTATGCAGTAGGGTATGTATTGCAATCCGGGAAAGGGGGACCAATCAGAATTACTCTATTATTTAAACCAAATAATTATGAAGATAATTTTTTTTTTATAAAGAGTTTGTCAAAAAGCGGATATGATATGTAATTTTATCTAGGTTTCTGGAATAGGACGAGGAAAAATTAGGAGCTGTGAGATCGAAAGATGTGTTCGTTTGCTCCACCTCCCCACTGCACGTTGCCTTGCCCCAAACGACGCCATTTTCCTGGAACTCCATTCCATATCGTCTAGATATATCTGTGTCAATCATATATATATATATATATTTCCAGTTCATCTTGTATTGCTTCTAAACTGGTTTGCACCTCTTATCGGGTCGCATCCTTTATGCAGCTGCACAGATCAGACAGGTGAGATTGTATATCAATCAGTTACTTATTCACTCATTAAACATGGCGATTTATGGAATTTAACTTACACGACATTTGTATGACGGCTTGTTATTACAGTCGATCACGCATAATGACACACGACTTCCGTCGTGGTGTTCGCGATTTTCGTTTCAGACTTTGCAATTTCAGTCGTGAAGTTCGCAATTTAAAACCGCAAGATTTGCAACGAAAGTCGCGAACTTCGCGACGGAAGTCGTGTGGGGTCGACCGTACTTCAGAGCCACCATACTGATACGTATGGAGAGCTGCCTGTATGTGATTTCACATTATGTGATATAATTTTTTTTTAGTCTATACTTGTTACAATGTTCCCTCATGTTTCTCTAAAGTTTTGTGATTTTGATGAAATTATGATGCCAGGGTTCCACACATTATCCTACAATGTGGAACACAATGTGAAGTAACCCACACAATGTCAAATTTGAGCATTTTAACAGTGTGAATCACAGTCATGCTTAGTACATACACTCTAAAAAATATTTACCCAATATTGGGTAATATGGGAACATGCATGTTGGTTGGGTAAAAAGATACCAAATATTTTGTAAATTTACGCAATGTTGCGTTGAAATTTACCCTTTAAACATACATTTTGCCCAATATGGGGTAAAAAAAAATACCCAGCAAACTTGCATGTTCCCTTTCTACTCAGTGGTTTTAGAGTGTATAGTGGACCATGTGAACATGCTGTGTACTGTCACACTGTCGAGTTGTCCACAGTGTAAAGACACCTTTACGCTGTTGAATTTGAGCATTTTAACAGCGTGAATAATATTTTCACATAGTCCACTGTGTGAAGAAACTGTGTGACATGATGTTCTTTCTAGCACGGATTACAAAAAAGTAATCAATTGAAAATAGCATAGGCCTCGCTTATTCGAAGTAATCTGTCCCATTTTCTGTACACTTCCAGTGACAACAACTGACGCACTCTTGGACTGTCTCAAACCAAAATGGGAAGCAGTTCATCTAGAAGTAGTCGCAGTAGTGGACCCTCCTATTCCACTGATGTTGTGCTGTACGATCAAGCTGCTGCAAGGCAAGCGAGGTACCACAACAAGTCAGATTTCACCTCTGCTACAGCCCTGAAGGATCACCTCAATCCAGGAGATATGATTCAACAAAAAGGCGACACCATCAAAGAATGGTTTTACAGTCATTGGGCTGTTTATATCGGAAATGGTGAGATCGTGCACGTGACGGGGGTTGATGGAAGCTCTTCCAAAGCTGATATAATACGAGAAAACATGATTCTTGCTTTTGGGGATAAGAATGTGAGAAAGAACAATCACATGGATGACTCCTTTTTCCCTAGAGGTGCCAGAGAAATCGTACAAACAGCGAGGAGAAAGGTCGGCGACACTTGGCGATACAACCTAATTTTAAAGAATTGTGAGCATTTCGCCTCTCTCTGCCGGTACGGTAGAGAAATCAGCCTCCAGTCTTTCGGACTTTCCGATGTCAAATCGGGGAATATTACATTTAAAGAATATCTTTGGTACCATGGGAAGGCCTTGAAAGAAAAGTGCTCAACGTTTTGTAGTTGGATCAAAAGGAAAGTTTCCCGGTTCTTGCCGGCTATTGGTATTGGTTCCTATGATGCTATCGGCTATTAAGTGTTGTTTCAGTTGAATATTCTCATGACGCATGCTAAACATGCTGAGGTAAAATGAGGTATCTGCTACTTCAAATGTATATATAAAAATACAACGAAATTAATTCAGCGTGCAAAGAGTTAAAAGGTTTTCAAGTTCCTACGTATACGTTAAGGCTCAGTTGACTATTCCTATTAATTCAATCTTAAAAAAGTGACTGTTAAATCCCTTTTGCTTGATGAATCTTTGCTAGAATCAGTCTGATTTTAGAGTCCTCTGTATTTGTTTCTTTTTCGTGAAAAATGTACATGTACTTTACGAATATAGTGAATACATTATAAAAGCTACAAGTATATTTTAGATTATAAAATGTTATTATTTTACTGTTAAATCCCTTTTCACTTGATGAATCTTTGTTAGTATCAGTCTGATGTTAAAGTCATCTATCTGTATTTGTTTCTTTTTCTTTATAAATGTTCATGTACTTTACAAATATAGTGATTGCATTGTAAAAGCTACAAGCATATGGTGTAGCGGTTCTGACTCTCGCCTTGTAATCAGAGGATCGAGTGTTCAAATCCTTCCACGGCCTAGCGTCCTTTGGCAAGGCGTCAATCCACACTTTGCCACTCTCACCCAGGCGCTAACAACCGGTCATTGTGGCTGGTTTAGTAAGTGTGCGCCTACCAGTCTGCCTAAAAAGCGTTGAATCCAGTGACCGGGTAATACTAATTGTGAAGCGCTCTGAGCAGTATTGTTGTGGATTGATAAGGTGCTAATATATAAAAGCCAATCATTGTTGTCATTAGTATTAGTAGTAGAAGTAGTAGGGTAGATAGATCTAAACTTGAAAGAGGCTTCAAAAATTATTATTTGTTTGAATTAATGAAACAAAACACTTCGTTTAGGGCTTTCTGAGGGTGGAGACAAACCAACTCAAAATATATACATTTCAAATGGCAGTATCAATTGAGGAAGTATGAAATAATTGAGTCAATACTAGAATCGCAATTCGTACAAATACAATTACATGACTCTACATACACCTTATTTATCTAATCAGTCATTAATATTTATATAACTATTCACTGCTTAAATTTGGACCAAGGTACAGTCATATGTACAAACAGTAAGTTGCTTGTATCATGTTTATCTTTTTTTTTCTCTCCAAAATGCGGTTTGAATGATTATTACGTTGACGAACTTTCTATAATACTTTGTAAGAGGTACACTGCAAAAACTCCGGTGTTGATTTAACACCAGCCGGGAATCTATATATGTCCACACCAGAGAAGTATTGGAACAACACCAGTTTGGAATCAAATCCGTGCTGTTTTAATTCTAATTGGTGTTGTATAAACACCTATCTGGTGTTAGACCGAAACCAAGGTGGTGTAGTTTAACACTTCTCTGGTGTGGACATATATAGATTCCGGGCTGGTGTTAAATCAACACCGGTGTTTTTACAGTGTAATGTCGTTATTTTATTGCCAACATATCTATTCTACATACATGAACGTAACATTATTTAATACCTATCATCCAATGTTTCAAATTGCTTGCTATTTCATTGTGTTCAATCTTGTGCATACAAAGAATGGAAAGTTGTCTCTTCAAAATCAAATGAATAAATGCAAATAAATTTACATATCAGTTGATTGTGTCTCCGGTCCGTATGCAGAAATTTCTCGTGCGTGGAAGACAGGTTTTGGGTGTGCGTGTGTGTAGAGGAGGTATGTGTGTGAGGGCGTATGGGGTGTGTGAGGGAGGGTGTGTGTGTGTGTGTGCGGATGTGTTGGACGTGAGGATGTGCTCGTGTATGTGCTGGATGTTTTAGGGTGTGGGTGATATGATGCATGTGTGAAGGTGCGGGTGTCTAGGAGGTGAGAGAGGGGGTGGGTGAGGGTGTGTATTTTTTAACAATTTTATCTCTTTTTCCTCCAAGAAATGTCGTAACCAGTCGTTGAAGTAAGGATCAAACAACGAAATGACACTTCTGCTAATCTGAACTGTTTTTTTTATCGATAGAATAGTTTTGAAATATTTGATTTCTGATTGTTAAAAATAAATGCCAGTTGTGGTAACGATTAAATGACAAATAAATTTGTATATACATGTAGAATCCAATAAAATGGCCACCCAGGTGTGTGTTTGGATGAACCAAAAAAAATATGCTCCCATAGGATTCTGGAAGAAATTGTGTAATTGCTGGGAAATAGGCAAAATAGTGACATTTCACGCAATTGTCGGGTCTTTTTCCCAGCAATAACAACACACTCTCTCATGTGTCCTTCTATGCTTTGGCGATCTTCAGTGTGAGTGTTTTTCAGCTTAGATTTCATGACTTCACAAAGTTCAGATATTGGGTTATTTCAAGTACAGTGATGAAATCCGGTGTTGTGACAACACCAACACCAGCCACAACACCGTACTTGAAATCAGGCTGGTGTTGGGATTGACGGAAAATATGACGTATTTCCGGCAGTTCGTGTTGAAGGATGGTGCTGAATGTTGTCTGCTGAACCCAACACTGCGGCTGGTGTTGATGATCTACGTGCAATTTCCCCATTCACCAACACCAACCCCAGGGATTGGGAAAATCATGATTTCAAGTTCGGTGTTGGTGTTGGCAATCTCAAACTCGTGAAAAGGCGGCGAACACGATGAAACATCCCCGTAAAATTCGTTTTTACAGTTAAGATGAGTACAAATCATTTGAGCTATATATATTTTGATGAAGAATAATGTTCACTCTTTCGAATGCTTGAATTAAAGCATTGGTATTCTGTAAGATGAGAATTTAATGCATTTCTCTCCGATTTCATTTTCGTCGTCGAGACTTCTGGCGTGAAGCTGAGATGATTTAGCAGCGCAGCGCAGAGGTATGACGTCATGTGCTATCGATAACGCAATCGGTATCGTTCCTCTGAACCCAGCTCGGTGTTGGAGCTCAGCTCAGTGGAGGTGCCGTGGCCGAGTGGTCTAAGGCGCCTGGCTATACATGGAAAGTCCGGGGTTCGATCCTCGGCCGCGACACCTATGCCCGTGAGCAAGGCATTTAATCTACAATGCTATTTTATCCTGCTTTCAAATAAATGGAAATGCTATATGCATTATTGGTAACTAGGTGTGCACTTGTTTAAAAAAAAAAAAAAAAAAAAAAAAAAAAGTTCAGCTGCCTTTTTACGCTCTCAACACTAACACCGAACACCATACTTGAAATCACCCAATGTAACTACCAGAATGATCTAGACCTAGGGTGGCCTGGTGACACTGACAATCAACCTTCGTTTTACACACTTTCTCAAGAAATCAGCCTTTACTGCATCTATATTTTCATTAATCTTCAATAAACTATCATCATTTAAAAGCACTAAACCTGAGTTATTTTCATTCAACATTCATCATGAGGAGATTTTTAATTAACCCTCGATGGCATTAATTATTACACGTTACAAATAAAATATATACTGAATTCAAGAAATGCCAGTGGTGTGCTTTAAATGTTTGAAAGTCGACAGAGTTTCCATTTCTTGCCCCGTTCCTAAAATGTATTCTTTTTCAAGAGTTTTTCAGCCGTTTGAACTGATATATACAACATCCATAGTAGCAGCAATTTTTTTTAATTTTACAAAAATGTATTACTTGTTTAGCTGATTGACACCTTTTGCGTGAACATATAAAAACAATTTGTAGGCATCAGTAACATGAATAAGGTAACACTGTATATTTAAATCAAATGTATATGAGAATGCACACCACTCTATCATAAACTTCTGTCTTAATTGTTACACTCTGAAAATACGCAGATCATCACAGATAAGGAAAGGGCCCTGACACAAGTGCCCTACGTGAAAACTGTAATTCTGCTCAAATTCTCCCCGTCTCTTTTCTTTTATTCAACAGTCACAACATATCACCTAACAACTATCTGAAATCTAAAAATCAACTATATTTTAATTACAGGACTATAATAAATTCCGATAATTGAGAAATCACTGGGTCAAAATAAATGCAATCGGTGAATTTACCATTGTAATATTGTATTGACAATGATGTGTAGTAAAATGTGTGAAGACTACGCCTAATAGTCACAACGCGTCGTACCGACAAAAGACTGAGATTTAAAAATACACAATTCATATCCTGTCAAAATTGAATTTCTGTCAGATATCAAAGTTCAATATCATTAATGATTCCCACATACAATAGGTCGTGGGTGAGACGGTTTGAAGCCAAAGGCCGAGACATAATAAAATATTCATTTATTATACCAGTTATAATATCCATTACGTGTTGAAAGTATTGTCCCAATTACGGTGTTCATTATTTATATCTATAGAGTTTGTAATTTTTCCCTATTTTTGTATGAATCTGGAACGGAGTTGCAGAGTTTCATTATGGTGTATAGATATCTAAATGAATCCAGCCTTGGTCATAAAACGTTGTGTTGGAAAGGGGAAAAATAAATAAAACAGAATGGTAAAAGTTTGAAAGAAATCGGACAAGCAATAAAAAAGTTATTGCTGTTTTAAAATTGAAATACCTAAGACTATGTAGATTTCAAATTGGCAGATGGGTAAGTAAATCACTATGACACACGGAATTCCCGTGCTATGACACCACATATGCGGCCAATTTGAGGTTTTATAGGTCAATTAGTAATCACCAATATCTCCAACTTTTAAAAATTCATAACTTTCTTCTTGTTTGTCCATATCGTTCAAATTTTCACATATCAACTTGTCTGATTTTTCTTTTTACTCTAAAAACATATATTTATTTGAGTTGGATGAACGTGCTCAATTCCATCCATACACATTTTATTTATTTTTGTTTCATTATTCAACGAGGTCAATGAGATTTCTGCACATTTTCTACAACATTAGTCTAAAATGAAATACTGCCTTAAATAGCCAACAAACAGTACAAAAGCTTAATGCTTTTATCAAGACAACGGTAAGCAAATCATCAACATATTTGTCTGAGGCTCTGAGTGTAAACCCCTGAGCAGTTAAAATCACAGTTTAAACTGAATTTCTAAAAGTTTCAGTCCAATATTAAACGCCAACAGATACCCTTCCGTGTCCTCACTTACGACTATTTGGTTCGAGTTCAACCACAGAAATGTTGGGTAAGTCAAAGATCTCTTTCGAAAACTCAGTATTCTCTTTGCGACTAGCTCCCCAGAACATGAAAACACATCCACAGTAAAGTCATCTTGATAGCGATCCCTGTACAAAACGACAATAGAGTCATCGAACCTGTTAACCGAAGTCCCAAACACATCCTTGTCATGAAGATGTACCCTTCGAACGAGTGACCCTGATGAATCTAGGATGCACATATCTTTGTCTTCTGGACTGCACTTGGTTCGGACCAGGATGTTTCCGTTCTTCATGGCATGTATATCGTAAACTACAACATCCCCTGTGTTCAGCTCGCCATCAAGTGTCCATACCTCATTGTTTATTAGGTAAATTGCAGAAGAACCATAAACGGCGGCCATAAGCCTTCCATCTGCGGCGATGGTCAACAAGACACTAGCCGTTGAGGGCGTCCCTATTGGAATTATCTTAATGATTCGCCATTGTGACGTGAAATCTTCACAGTTGTTGATGATTACCACCGTTCCATTTCGGGTTCCACAGGCTACGTGTCCCTGTTTCCCTGTAGATTCAAGTGACACACAGCGGTACAGATCCACATTGTCTGTTTTATTAAATACTTGCCGTGTGTGACCATTTTCCAAGTTCGTAACGAAAATAAGACCGCGGAACGTATCCTTAAGAACCACATATTGTCCACCTATCGAACCTATTAAATAAGATGGGAAAATTCCAGGTTCTATGATGGTTACAAGTTTCCAGTAGTTTTTGCCATCAGTTGGCATCGTCTACATAACCACGTTGTGCAACATTAAATTGATCAACTTGATCAAGCCACAAAAATATGTTTACATTTAAAATTTCTGATATCAAATATCGTACGTTCATATAACAAACAGACCTTTGTCATGTTTGTACATGCACTTGGCTGTTGACATTTTTTCACCTACCGCTTTACCGTAACATTGGACCTTTGCCAAGACTGTTTGTCTACTTCATTGAAGGATACTAATATAAATCATGATATGACTGTCTGCACCTTAATATCCAAAGTTTCGATCAGGAAAGTTTGTTTCACTCGTTTTTATTTAGTAATCATATAAATAAATCTTTAATGGCATGGCATGGCAATGACATAATTATTAATGAAACATGTTTTTACATTGAATACTTACATGACAGATATAAATTGTGAAAATCCTTGGCAATTATCGGTTTTTTTATTTCCTTTTTTAGTTTTTTTCTTTTTCTTCTTTTTGAGGAGGGGGCTTGCATTTAATATGCAAACGCTTGTAAACTTTTACATTTCCAAGTGAAAATGGCTTTTGCGAAAAAAAAACGGTATCGGGGCTGTTTTGCGAAACTTTACAAGCTACACCTATGAAGAATTTGAAAAGCGCGTAGCCACTACAAAATATCTGAATAACCTCTCCATACACATATAAAGACTATCTCATGCTGATTAATGCATAAAGAACGTGTAGGGGGGGGGGGCAATTGGACGACACTAATAAGATCTTCTAACGTCATATGTCATGTATGTTGTCTGTGCAGTCTTGGGTCCGTACCGACATCGTAAGAAACACGCAGATAATCTGAATACATAGTCTTACCATAGACAGCAGCAATATTCGACGCTCCCAAAATCAAGAACAAAAACAGTAAAGTTCCCGTACAACCAAAGCACAAGAAACGATTCCAAGGTTTTAATATTTATTTTATTCATTCTCCTTATAGTAAAACAAAATAATCGAAATGAAATTAATTGGGCATAACATAGATTATAGAGATATATACGATTATACCGGTGTGTTGGCTCAGTTCGGAGAGCGTCAGTCTCACAACCGGGAAGTCGGGGGTTCAAACCCCGAAATGTCTATTTCGAACAATAAATTATGGATTTTCATTTTCATTTTCATTACCAATAACAATTATTAAAATAAAATGAAAATGAAAAACCGGTCAGTGAATAAGTATGAATTGATATCCTACCAATAAATTAGCATGATCGTACACAACACTTTAGGTGGATAATTAGGCTTATGTGTCAATCAATCACATAAAATATCGAAGTCGTATACTCATTTCAAATGATCTAATTTATACTAGATGAATAAAAGATACATTTCTCTATTCACTGTGTAAATCATGAGGCAAAATTATGCTAATTAAGCAAAGGAATAACAAGAAATTAATTATAGATACAAAAAAATCCATGTAGTACTTAATGAGAATTCTTTAACATATTTCCTTTCATTTCGTTTATTTACATTTCCAACATTTACAATTTATTTTTCCATACATCCTGATATATATACATGTAAATAATAAGAAAAAGAAAGATTCCTTGTACATTATAATCAAGATGATCATACAAACAGGTTAATAGGAGACTGCGGAGCTTGTAGATTGCAGCCTCCGGGCTAGAATATTCGTATAAATAGGGTAAACAAAACAAGTACAACAGGATGACAACTTGAGCATAAATCCAGTTAAATGCATATTTCTGGAAAAAAAAAATAGGTCGACATTAAGTCTCCCGATACCTGCCCGGCACTTTTGTGGTTGAACTCGAACCAAATCAGCTGGAAAACGAAAAGCGTACACAATTGTTCACACGTGTACGCAAGTGTTCTATCCATTATAAATATGTATAAAAAACTATTAACATATACCTAAATGAAAGCAAGGTATAATTATCACGTGATAAATTAATAAATTTTCAAAAGAAAGGAAGAAGCATTTTCGTATGCCTCGTTCAGTGATATCACCGTTCACATATCTGTCTTCCTTCTTTTTTTTCTTTTTCCTTTTCTTTTTCTTTTCTTTTCTTTATTGCGCCATGAGCATCTTTTTATGATGGATACTGGCGCATTACAAATGTTCATATTATTATAAATATTATTTTAGAACCTGAAACCATTGCATTTCATGTTTTGATGATCCGCAGCTGGCGCATCTCCGACAACTCCGTCTGCGCGTATTCTTATATCCTCTGAGGGAGGGCGCTACGGGGTTGACGTGGATACGCATAATGTCAGACCGCAGGTCCCTATGCTAATGAGCAAAAAGGCCAGATTCATCCAAATCATCTCGTGGCTGAATCCTCCTCCTTGCAAAATCTCGTGATTCGTGATATTTTCTTTCTCTAAGAATTTACCTGTTTTAACCTCAAGTTAAATGAAATATTATTGCACCATCAGGTAGAGTAAAAGTTACTCTTTCATATTGGTCATTTATTTTGTATACAATATTTTGTTAAATAAGTAAATTTCTGGCCTGAAAATGTGCCTCAAAACTGAATTTTCTTCCTCTGTTTTCTTTTGTAAATTGTGCAAAACTTTTTATTTTGAGCCTCAATGATATCTATATCACCATAAAGCTGAACTTCTGTACTTTCTCACAATGCCACTCTTGATATGCGGCACCTTTTAATCGGGTCAAGATCACACTTTCCCCACCAAGGTACAAGACGAGATTTCTGAAATTTTGTACTTGCAAGAAATCCAGAGTTCTGATTGGCTGGATAAGGTTCACAGAACAACAGGCGCGGGGTATTTGAGGAGATTACCACATGGGAAGTGTGACCTTCCCACGAACCCAGGCACTGGGACCGTTGGAATTTGCCATTGTGTGGTCTCTTTGACCAATCAGAGTGCAGTATTCTTGTTTTCAAACTGTGTTATGTACTTGGCAAATGAAAAGTGTGATCTTGACCCGATTAAACCAATTCTTATTTTGAAACCTATATCATTTCAAAGCATACATATTCAGCTTTATCATGATATAAAAATCATTTGGGCTCACACAAAAATAAAGTGTGAAAATAGCAGCTTTTGTCAGGTGAAAATATTTATTTTGTAGCATATTTTAGATCAAAATTTTAACCTATATTACAAAATCTTTGAATAAATTCAAACACATGACCTGAAAGAATGATTCTTCTTATTTACAATGGTACCAAATTCATGAAATTTGATGCACAATTAGAGCAGTAATGACCAAATGAAAAGAGGTGTTTTGGTCCGCATCAAGCTCATTAAATATGCAAAACATCTCAAGTCATGAATATCACTTGGATGAAAGAAGCCACTTTCTTGGGACCTGCAGTCTGACTGAAAATTACAAAGGCTCTCTTGTTCCAAGTGACGTCACAGTACGCCACAAACGCCTGAAAACTCGCTGCATCTCCGCCCTGAAGCTCCTGTTCACGAAGGCGTAGATGAGAGGGTCAATGAGGGAGTTACAATATCCCATCCACATGGTAAACACTCCCAGGCGAATGCTGTCGTGAGCAGCGATGAGTCTTGAGTGGTAGAGGAGGTATGGAGTCCAGCAAATCACCACCGCCATGACCAACAAAATGGCTTTTGATTTGAAAGAAACAAAACAAAATATTTCTGTTTCAATTCGTAGAAAATAAATCATCTTTAAACCTTCCTCTCTCATTCTCACTTGTATTGTTTTACCTTGTGTTTGCGTGTATAGGGTGTGTGTGTGTGAGAGAGTGTGTGTGTGTGGGTGTGCGTTGGTGTGTGTGTGTGTGTGTGTGTGTGTGTGTGTGTGTGTGTGTGAGGTGCCTTGGCCGAGTGGTCTAAGGCGCCTGGCTATTAAAAAACGTCCGGGGTTCGATTCCCGGCCGCGGCACCTATGCCCATGAGCAAGGCATTTGATGTACAATGCTCTTTTATCCTGCTTTCAAATAAATGGAAATGCTACATGCATCATTGGTAACTCGGTGTGCACTTGTTTAAAAAAAAGTGTGTGTGTGTGTGTGTGTGTGTGTGAGGGTGCGTGTGTTGATGTGTAATCGTATTTCTCCGTTTCTCTGTCTCCTCTCTCTATCTCCCCCTATTTTCTGTCTGTCTCTCCCTCTCTGTCTTATCCTCTCTATAAAAAGACATCATATATTTTCTTTCAATCTGTATTTCTCCCCTATCTTCTCCTGTCTCTCACACACACACACACACATACTCCCAAACACGTACATTTTATTCCCTTTATTACGCTCCGTCTGTGTGTTTATTTCTCAACCACTCTTACTTATCTCCCTTCCCCTTTCTACATTTCATATTTCCAATGCGACTATACGCTATATTAATGTTCCTGACATGGGAAATATTATTGTTAAGAATATTGTTACGGCATCTTTCGAGTACTATGTATTATGGGTCCTTTTTATGGGGAAGAATTTATTTATTTATTGATTATTTCGATGTGTCAACTGTTGTATTATTGTCAAAACAATCAATTTTTTGTATCTATTAAATCAAGGAAATATAATGATTACTTTCTCTCTCACCCAATACTGCTACTCTCTTGTGTGCCATATGCTTTCGCTTCTCAATCTTCAGTCTATTCTTCCTTGCTGACGTCATGTTATTTGTCACGCTAGTATTGTCGCTAATTGGTTCGTTCATTACTTGATGATTTACATGGGGGTCAATGACCTCTATAACTCTCTCTGGGCTCGATACGGCATGGTGTCTGAATATCCAGTCCTAGAAGAAGAGAAAGTAATTTTTCCTTTTTATAATATCATTTAGATGATAATTTTAAACATCTATTGCAGCTTAAGTAGAGAATATTACACTTCATCCATAAGGTATTTCTGCATAATCAATGGAAATTATCGTCTATCACTACCACCAGGATCATAATCATCATCATCCTCTTTGTCATCATTATCATCATCAACGCCATCTTCTTCACCACCGTCACCACCGCCATCACAACAACCATCATCGTGACATTAGCTTTGGCCTCATCATCATAATTATTTATTTATTTATTTATTTCGTTTTGTTTACCCAGGGTAACCGCATCAGTGGACAATAAGCACTGTTTTTCTTGGGGGCCCTGCATACAAGTAACAATATACATACATATATTAACAAGTACAAACAATGAAAAGGTAAACAAGGAAGAAAATATGTTCAAAGAGACAAGCAACCCGCAGGACATGATAATTACCATCCTCATTATCACCATCATCGTTTTCAATATTGTAATCATTTTCCTTTTATTTTCACTTCCATTATATACATAACCACTCAGCCTTGATAAGTGTCTTCATGTTCATCATCATCATCATCATCATCACCATTATCATCGTCACCACCACCACCTACTGCCACCATTTTTATCATAAAAAAGAACAGGTAATGCAGGGAAAAGAAAACACTGGGCCCTTGCTTCCTAAACTTCTGGATGGCCTGTTTGGTTTTTTTTTCTTTTTGCTTGTTTTTTTTTTATTTTGTTTTCTTATTGGATATTTTAACTTAATGACAATGTCAATTATTCTAGTGCTTAACATACTTATGTTTGGGGTAGTTGATGACGTTGTATGTGTATTCATTTTACTTGCTAAAGTTTCTTTACTATTTCCTGTCCACGCAACCATATTCTTTTTTAGAAAAAAAAGTTCCAAAGTGAACATGACGAACAGTGCTCCTCATGGAACATCACTTGGCGCCAGAATTACACTAAAGTCTAGCTCGGGCCAATCAGTGATCCAATGCATCATCGAGAAGGAAATGAGACTTGAATATATGGGATGGGAATTAGAACGTCTACCATGTTTACCCAAATCTGAGCAAGTTTTTGTCCAATTTGGCAACAAGTAGTTATAATTCCCGCGGTAATATGAGCGTATTTTGTAGCAAATTTCACATCCAAGCACGTGTATAGCACATTTGAAAAACGGGTTTTCAAGTGAGCGGTGACTTATGTCTTTTTTGCATCCAGTTTGTTCCAATATTAAGCCACATTTGAAAATAGTTTGTTACGTTACATATCGCCGTCTTTAGATTGCATTCGGCAACACCCTTAATCCTGTGTCAGAAGGCGAAATTTAAATTGAAATACCTGACGTTTGAATTTACAAGCGCTTGTCTTAATAAGACCTCGTTTAAAATTTCAACCAAACACAGGCGATTGTTTGTATAGTTAGACCAGGGAGTTGTGAGGAAGAGCGTGTGGCAGGATCATTATAGACCAGGTGCCACGAGCCTAATTACATCAGGAGGGCTAAAGATATTCGTTCGACCCAACTCATTCGAATTTTTTCAATTTGATATTGCTGATTGACAAAAGTGTATGAATATGATTCAAAATCTAACACTGATTCTAGAAATGGTAACTACAGAACTTCCTTTGCCCAAATTGGGAAGGTATATCAATGATTTGGAACTATTTTTTGACTGGCGGAAGATTTGGGGCTATTTTACTGTTTCAGTTGATGAATTTGATCCCATCATAGTTATCTTCATAAATGGGGATTTATTTTCAAAATGAGCTGGCTACGATAACCTTCTCTGGTCAGATATGGAATGTCAGATATATATCCTATCCAAAGGTAGTAAACATTCGACCCTCTAATTTCACATTTATTTTTTATGAATTTTTCTTAAGTGCCATTTTAACACACAAGTCTATGGGGAATGTTTTAAGCGCGTGACGCTACCAGTGCCCTGGGAACGATTTTTTGTTCGAGGAAAATTTGACAAGCAAACAAAATTTTAATTTTGGATATTTAGCATACCTACCAGATTTCCAGGGGGGGTGCTGCCTATGGTAAATAATACACGCAGACCCAACAACCTCGCTTCCCAGGGCCATGTCATAAACCCGGATGTTAGCAAGACTACACTCACTGAACTGGAAATACGTATTTCCAGTTCAGTGACTACACTGTAACGAACTTCATATTTCTCACCTCATTGCTTTCTTGTCGAGCGTTTTGTAATGCATCTTCTGTTGGTTTAGATGCAACGCCCTCTGTTGGACCCGATGACACAGTCACAGTAGATGGTCCAGTCCATTTGGACGTTGCGATTGACCTCGATAGGTAATGGTGACTTAGTCGTTTTTCTTCCTTCCATAAATGGTAAGTGATGAAAACATAGCAACCAACCAAGGATGGTACGAAAAATCCATAGTTCACTATAATCGCGTTGATGCGGAATGACGCATCATCCCACCACTTGATCGAGCAATGGAGAGTTCTCGGGTGGTAGCCGATGTACGATTCGTTCCCTCGTTTTGCCGCAACGGACGCGACGGTTGTTCCAACTAGCCAAGACGTGACGATCATGACGAGAACACGCACTCGGCTTGGTTGGAAATGGCGGGAAAAGACGAGGATAAGCAGGCGATCCACTGCGATCGACAGAATGATGGGGAGATTAGTGAAGCTTAGCATAATTGCCAAAAATCCTTGAACCTGTTTTATTAGAAATATGGTAAAGGAGAATTGATGCATAATCATTTCACTCCAGTTTGTGTATGTTTGAAATATTTTGGCCAGGCCTCACTTTGGCCACTTTGGCCAGGTTAATCATGAGGATCAAACTAAAAATAAAAAAATCCAAAAAAAAAATCATCGCCCCCCCCCCCCCCCCACTACAAATAGACCACAATAACAATGTCTGGCATAATTGCCATGATTTAAGCATATGTCCTTAATACTATGATATTTGTGCTACACTTTATCAGGTTAATGATAAAAAGATTAAGGAACGCTTCTAATTTCCATCTTTGAGCAAAGAAAAGCTGTTTTAATAACTGAAGGGGCTTTCACAATTGCTCGTGCGATCGTCTGCGATCATTTAGTCACAATATATGTTGCACAGAATCGCAACGGTTGTAAGCAGTAGCACCACCAATTGTGAAAGGGACTTAACCTAAACGACTTTAGGCTTAAGTAATTCATAAAGTTCACCTGAAATTCCGAACCAAAATTATCGATATAAATTTTTATTTCCCGTATTGTGAGCGATAGACACGAAGAAAAAGTAAATTTACGTCACAGCATCTCTCAATGACAGCCAGACTGACTTTTCCTATTGTTTTCGTATCTTCAAGCATTGGGTGATTTCGCGATTCAAATATTCATAACTTTTTAGTAATTATCCATTTTCGATCAAACTTCCAATGCATGGTGCGAAGGTTTCTCTTCGTAGGGGAGACTATCAACGTTTTCAATGTTCTTCTCTTTTAAACGATTACATGGCAAATACCCGAACCCCTGTTGACTCTTACCATGCAAATATTTCGATGAGAGCTCAGAAAGAAACCTTTATCAAAGACAGAGATGAGGGAAAATACCATACTGCACAAGACCACTCCCAGGTCTGCAATCGCCAGGCTTACGATGAGAAGGTTGTGAGGAATGAGCCTCAGAGACCTTACACGAAGAATTATGGCGATAGTGAAGGTATTGAAGAGTAAGGATCCCGTCATGATCAACATTAGACTATGTAAAAAAAAATGAAAATAATAACACTCAACTTTGATATATATATATACTGCAAATTACAATTGAGTCTCATAGCGCTCTAAACTGGTACAGTAGGAAGTTTTGTCTCTAGACGCACGACGGAATTTAAAAAAATATATATATTGCCAAATTAATGCCCTTCATGACAAGGAGCAAGCAGCTAGTGTTTTTTCGAAAGTTGATAAATCAAAACAGCAGTTTTGCCCTGGACTCTTGACATATTTGCACAACTTAGGACGACACTACTGTTCCGGTTCACCATTTTTCAACAAAGCCTCCCAGCTGTTCTTTAACGGAAGGTCCTTTTCAATACATATGCTACGTCGTTGAATTCATTTCTGCGTCGGGGTGCGAACACTCATTGGTTAGAAGGAGAAAAAATAATAATTAAAACCATACCATTATAAAAATCTGAGACATAGAACCAGGCGCGGATCCATGGGGGGGGGCCAAGGGGGCCTTGCCCCCCCCTTCGGCCAAAAAAAAAGAGAGGGAAAGAAAGAGAAAAAAGAGGGGAAGAGGGGAAAGAAAAGAAGAAAAAGAAGGAAGGAAGAGGGGGAAGAAGGGAAGAAAAAAGAGAGAGGAAAAGGGGGGAAAGAAAAGAGGAAAGGAGAGAGGGAGAGGGGGAAAGGAAAAGGAGAAAAAAGAGAGAGGAAAGGAGGAAAGAAAAGAAGAAAAAGGGAAGAGGGGGAAGGAAGGGAAGGAAAAGGGGGAAGAAAGAGAAGGAAAAAGAGAGGGAAAGGAAAAGGAGAAAAAAAAGAGAGAGAGGGGAAGAGGGGAAAGGAAGAAAAGAAAAAGAGAGAAAGGAAAAAGAGGAAAGAAAAAAGAGGAAGAGAAGAAAAGGGAGGGAGAGGGGGAAGAAAAAAGAGGAAGAGGGGAAAGAAAAGGAGAAAAAGGAGAGAGAGGAAGAGGGAGGAAAGAAGAGAAGAAAAAAAAGAAGAGGGGAAAGAAAAAAGGAGAAGAAGAGGGGAAAGAAAGAGAAAAAAGAGGAAGAGGGGAAGGAAGAGAAGAAAAGGGAGGGGGAGGGGGAGAAAAAAGAGGAAGAGGGGAAAGAAGAGGGGGGAAAAGAGAGAGGAAGAGGGGAAAAGGAAAAGGGAGAAAGAGGAAGAGGGAAGAAAGAAGAGAAGAAAAAAGAGAGAGAAAGGGGGAAAAGAAAAGAAGAAAAGGGAAGAGGGGGAAGGACGAGAAGAAAAAAAGGGGAAGAGGAGGAAAAAAAATGATGTTTGAACTAGGGGCCGAATTGATGTTTGAACGGGGGGGGCGAATTGATCTTCGACGTAGGGGCGCCAAATTGATGTTGGAACTAGGGGGCGCCAAATTGATACCCGAGCTAGGGGGGGCCGAAATGATATTCGAACTAGGGGCGCCAAATTGATGTTGGACCTACATGTAGGGGCGCCGAATTGATATTCGAACTAGGAGGGCGCCGAAATGATGTTCGAAGGGATGTTAAAATGATGTTCGAACTGGGGGCGCCAAATTGATACTCGAACTAGGGGGGCTCAGAATTGATGTTGGAACTAGGGGGCGCCAAATTGATACTCGAACTATGGGGCGCCAAATTGATGTGTGACCTACATGTAGGGGCGCCGAATTAAAATTCGATCTAGGAGGGCGCCAAAATGATGTTCGAAGGGATGTTAAAATGATGTTCGAACTGCGGGCGCCAAATTGATACTCGAACTAGGGAGGGGGCGAATCGATGTTCGAGCTAGGGGGGCGCCAAACTGATACTCAAACTAGGGGGGCGACGAATTGATGTTCGAACTAGGGGGGCGCCAAATTGATACTCGAGCTAGGGGGCGAAATGATATTCGAACTAGGGAAGCCAAATTGAGTTCGAAGGGATGCCAAAATGATGTTCGAACTGGGGGTCGAATTGATGTTCGAACGGGGGGGGGGGGCGAATAGATGATCGATCTACATGTAGGGGCGCCGAATTGATACTCGAACTAGGGGGGCGCCGAATTAATGTTCGAACTAGGGGCACCACATCGATGTTTGAACAAGGGGGCGCCGAATTGATATTCGAACTAGGGGCGCCAGTTTGATGTTCCAACTGGGGGCGCCAAATTGATGTTCGACCTAGGGAGGCCAAATAGATGTTCGACGTAGGGGGGGGGGTTGCGCCGAATTGATGTTCGAACTAGGGGGGCGCCAAATTGATACTCGAGCTAGGGGGGCGAAATGATATTCGAACTAGGGAAGCCAAATTGAGTTCGAAGGGATGCCAAAATGATGTTCGAACTGGGGGTCGAATTGATGTTCGAACGGGGAAGGGGGGGGGCCAATTGATGATCGATCTACATGTAGGGGCGCCGAATTGATACTCAAACTAGGGAGGCGCCGAATTAATGTTCGAACTAGGGGCACCACATTGATGTTTGAACTAGGGGGCGCCGAATTGATATTCGAACTAGGGGCGCCAATTTGATGTTCCAACTGGGGGCGCCAAATTGATGTTCGACCTAGGGAGGCCAAATGGATGTTCGACGTAGGGGAGGGGGGTTGCGCCGAATTGATGTTCGACGTAGGGGCGCAAAATTTATGTTCGACATCGGGGGACGCCGATTGAATGTTCGAACTAGGGGAACCAAATTGATGTTCGAACTAGGGGGCGCCGAATTGCTATTCGAACTTGGGGTGAGAAATTGATGTTCGAACGAGGGGGGCGCCAAATTGATGTTAGAACTAGGCGGCGCCAAAATGACGTTCGAACTATGGGGCGCCGAATTGATGTTTGAACAAGGGGGAAGGGGGCGAATTAATTTTCGAACTAGATAGGGGCGCCAAATTGATGTTTGAACTGGGAGGGGCGCCAAATTGATGTTCGAACTAGGGGAGCGCTAATTTGATGTTTGACCATAAGGCGACAAATACATGTTTCAGAAGGGGGAGGGCAAAGTGATATTTCACATGACGCCAAATTCATGTTCAACCGAGGGCGCCAAATTGACCTTGAACTTAGGGGGCTCCATGCAAATTCATGTTCGACCGGGGGCGCAAAATTGCTCGTATTGCCTGTTTATAGTGAAATTTATTTCCTGCCCAAAAAGGTTAAATTAATGCGGCTGATTTAAAATATCCCGTTTTTACAATAATAGACAAAAATCAATGTGCTCGAGTTTGAATTTTGTTTGGCGAGATAGGTATCCAGTTCAGGGTCAGCAAAGGGGTTAATATCAAATTCAGCTGGCGCTACGCGCTCGCAATATTTGATTAGTGGGGTGTGTATCCTCTCCATCGATCACACGTACATAAGTCCTTAAAATGTTAGTGTTTTTCAAGTCAATATGCATAGGCCGATCCCGGGGGCAAAGTTTTTGCCCCCCCCCCCCCCATGGTGGCGAAAAAAAAGGAAAGAAAAAGAAAAAAAAGACGAAGAGAAAAAGGAAAATATTTTAGAATAGGAATTATACCTTAAAAAAGTCCTTCTTAAGTCAGTATATAAAAAAAATTAGCTCGCGCTTCGCGCTCGCATCACTGTTTAATTATATACGCATCCCGACCTCACAGTTTTTTTTATGCGAACGAGAAGCACAAGCCGAAAATATTTTATATTCTAATCTAACAACTGAAAATGTCCTTTTCATTTCATCATTAAAAAAGTTTTCGGCTAGCGCTTCGTGCTCGCATTCATTTCTTAAAGGACAAGTCCACCCCCCCCAAAAAAAAAAAAATGTTGATTTGAATAAATAGAGAAAAATCAAACAAGCATTATGCTGAAAATTTAATCAAAATCGGATGTAAAATAAAAAAATTATGACATTAAAAAAAAAAAATTTGCTTATTTTTCAAACAACAGTGATATGCACAACTCAGTGACATGCAAATGAGACAGTCGATGATGTCCCTCACTCACTGATTCCTTGGGTTTTTTTTGTTAGAATTTTTTACAGATTTTACAATATGGACCAACTTGATTGAACCATTTAGTATTAAACAATGCTAATTGCTTATGTTCAGGGAGGAATTAATCGTTGTTTCACACGACAACGGAGAAAAATGGAATATTTCATATATTAAAATAAAAAATGAAGTAGTGAGTGAGTGATGTCATCAGTCTCCTCATTTGCATACCGACAAGGATGTGAATATAACTGGTTTGTGAAATTAAGCAAAACTTTAAAATGTTGTAGGCCTACCTATTATCTTTGTGTATTTCATATAAGATTCTCAAAATATTCCTTTTCAGGTGTCTCGATTGTCAAAAATGAAGGCCTATGAGCTAGCGCTGTGCGCTCGCATTTTGATTGGTGAGTTATGTATACCTATACAGTGGCGTAACTACCAGGGGGCATGGGGGCATATATTAAAATAAAAAATGAAGTAGTGAGTGAGTGATGTCATCAGTCTCCTCATTTGCATACCGACAAGGATGTGAATATAACTGGTTTGTGAAATTAAGCAAAACTTTAAAATGTTGTAGGCCTACCTATTATCTTTGTGTATTTCATATAAGATTCTCAAAATATTCCTTTTCAGGTGTCTCGATTGTCAAAAATGAAGGCCTATGAGCTAGCGCTGTGCGCTCGCATTTTGATTGGTGAGTTATGTATACCTATACAGTGGCGTAACTACCAGGGGGCATGGGGGCACGTGCCCCCCCCCCCCCCCCCCAATCCGCTGCCCCCCCCCCAAAAAAAAAAAAAAAAAAAATAAATAAATAAATAAAAATAAAAATAAAAAATAAAAAAACGGGGAAAAGGAGAAAAAGAGGGAAAAAGGAAGAGAAACGTAATGGGGAAAGAATAAATTATTGTTTATTATAATGTTATATTATATCATAATTATGTTACATAAGAAGCATATTTTTTCATGACTTTATGAAACAGTTTGCTCAGGGCCTATATGTCTTCATTGTTCCTGGTGCTCGCATAGACTGTTTAACGAGATGTATAATCCTGTTGTACTAAAACCTCCCGTTTTCAAATCAATATACACCAAATATATTTCCTCGCAATTCGAGTTATTGTTTTATGTAGTGACATTTGCTTCTTTTTCATGACTACTTAAAGTGATTGCCCAATTTTAAGGTCTTGATATAAAACATTTCCTGTCCGTGCCAAACGTTCGCATTAGTTGATTGGTGAGATGTCTGCTATTCATGAATTCCTAATATCAGTCCTTAAAATGTCAATTTTTCTGATCTGAATATCAAAAAAATTTAGCTCGCGCTTCGCATCATTTGGTTAGTGAAATACGTAAGGACTTAGTGAATTCTTACAAACAAGCCTCAGAATGCCCCTCTTCAGGTCTGAATTTCATAAATTTTCAGCTCGCGCTTTGCGCTCGCCGTATTTGATTAGTGAGATGCGTATGATAATCATGATTACAATGATTACAAAAAGTGCTTCATATGTTTAGATGTAATTCTAACAAAATCAGCAAAGGATGCCACTATCATTAGATGACTATGCTGAGATATTTATACTCTTAATGGATACCTAAAATATAATCCTTAAAATGTCCCTGTTTGGGGTCAATACATACAAAAATTTCAGCTCGCGCTTCGCGCTCGCATTGTTTATTTATACCTCGGTCACATTTGCTCTGCGGCAGCCGTACGGCGAGATGAAAACAGCCGTTTTAACATTTTTTTGTACCAGCTAAATATAGGTGGTTTGAATAAAAATGAAATAAAACGGCTGTTTTGACTCGCCGTACGGCCGCCGTAGAGCAAATGTGACCGAGGTATTAGCGAGACAGATACGTATCACGATTACAAAAAATTGCTTATAATGTCCCTTTTAGGTCTGAATATCAAAAATTTTCAGCTCGCGCTTCGCGCTCGCATTATTTAATCAGTGAGATACTTATCCGTTTAATGGCATTGCATGTCCTTAAAATTTCTCTATTAGATCAGCATACCTGGCAACTGAGCGCGCTCCGTAAGTGACACCAAATTTGTGGTGGTGCCCCTCCCCAAAATGCCGTGACCCACGGTACGCCACTGTACCTATATATTCTATAACAAACTACTTGCCACTATCATTAGATGACTATGCTGAGATATTTATACTCTTAATGGATACCTAAAATATAGTCCTTAAAATGTCCCTGTTTGGGGTCAATACATACAAACATTTCAGCTCGCGCTTCGCGCTCGCATTGTTTATTTATACCTCGGTCACATTTGCTCTGCGGCAGCCGTACGGCGAGATGAAAACAGCCGTTTTAACATTTTTTTGTACCAGCTAAATATAGGTGGTTTGAATAAAAATGAAATAAAACGGCTGTTTTGACTCGCCGTACGGCCGCCGTAGAGCAAATGTGACCGAGGTATTAGCGAGACAGATACGTATCACGATTACAAAAAATTGCTTATAATGTCCCTTTTAGGTCTGAATATCAAAAATTTTCAGCTCGCGCTTCGCGCTCGCATTATTTAATCAGTGAGATACTTATCCGTTTAACGGCATTGCATGTCCTTAAAATTTCTCTATTAGATCAGCATACCTGGCAACTGAGCGCGCTCCGTAAGTGACACCAAATTTGTGGTGGTGCCCCTCCCCAAAATGCCGTGACCCACGGTACGCCACTGTACCTATATATTCTATAACAAACTACTTGAATTCCCCCCATTTAAAAATTTCGGATCGCGATTTGCGCTCGCATTATTTGCTATAAATGTTTCAACCCATGAATGCTGTTCATGATTACAATATCCAGTTTTTCAGGCCTCATGCACTGTCAACAAATTTCACGCACTCTTTAGGCTTATTAGATTAATAAATATGAAATAATTTTTTTATGAATTCATAACTAAATTGTCCCTTTTTCAGAAAAAAATATCGACAAGTTTTAGGAAGAGGAATAGAAGATAGGCATAATTTTTATATAATGACAAAATGTCCTTAGGCCTAAAATGTCTCGATCCTAGTTTAAAATAAAAATAAAATATCAGCTCGCGCTTCGCGCTCGCATCATTTATTAAGTGCTTTCCACATCCACTTCACAATTCCCCTATATACACAGTGCTTTAAATATTGCTTAAATTGACCAATTTTATATCGGAATTTCAAATATTATTTCCAGCTCGCGATCCGCGCTCGCATTATTGATTTTCATGATGAAAAATGAAATGTATTCAGAATGCCCAGATTCTGTCTAACTCTAAAACACGTGCACGCATGTTTATTTAGATACGCATCTTGATCTTATTAAAAACGTGCTAAAATTATCCAGTTTTAGACCAGAATATCAAAAATTTTCTGCTCGCGCTTTGCACTCGCATTATTAATGTAGGAAGATACCAAAAACTACCCATCATTTTTCATGAGTGACAAAACATGAATCGAGTGTCCTGTTGGGGGTTTGAAATCTATTTTTTTAGGTTGGAATATCAAAAATGTTCAGCTCGCGCTTCGCGCTCGCATTATTTAATCGTTGAAATATGTATCGTCTTAATGGCTAACTGCAAAACTTCCTTAACAGGTCCCTTTTCGACCAGGCCAGAACGCACATTAAAAATTTCTGCTCGCGCTTCGCGTTCGTAGTAACTATCTAGTTACATACGCATCTTGTTCAGGTTCACAAACATTGCCCAGAATGTTCAATTTTCAGGTCAAAATACATGAAATTTAATTTTTTTTTTAAATCTCGCATAGGGCTTATGAGATTATTGCACATTAATGTTGTTTATAAAGTAAAGCTAGCAAATGACTGTTAGGACATGGCGTTTAGCCCCCCCCCCCCCCCAAAAAAAAAAAAAAAAGGAAAGGGATTATGGTGAAATATAATATTATTTTCCAAATATTATGTCAAATATATCGCGCTTCGCGTTATCATTATTTATTCAGGCCTCGTTAGATATCTCAATGTGTTTTTAAGAATAAAATTTCGGAATTTCTTTAACTTCTACCCCCCCCCCCCATTTTATTTTTTATTTTTTATCTTGGTGCCCTCTACAAAAGTTCAACAATCCCCCCCCCCCCCCCGTGCAACCCTGCTGAATAAATCACAGCTTTGCCACTGATGAGGAGATTGAGTCGATTAAATCGAGATTGCATTATTCCCAAGAGGTTATCATTGATATTATTGAAGGCTATTCTAAACAACTAGTAAAGAAACTACAGCTCCCGTTCACACAATATTCTAGTAGGGCCTACTCTGGTGAGAAGTTAAACCAAATTGAGACCCCCAAAAATCGCTCGCGCTTCGCGCTCCCATTGATATTACATTATATATTCATGGAATTTTTTTCAAGAACACATTAAAAAAGTGGTCTTTCATTGCTTTTTTTTTTAATGTGCGAGAGGGAGGGGGCGCCATTTTTCGAAAAGTACACATGGGCGCCAAAAATCAGGTCAAACTTGGGCCCCCCTCCCCACGAAATCTTGGATCCGCGCCTGCATAGAACTTCCTACACTGCATCATGGATCGGGAGGAATTGTTTTCTTTGGAAAAGGTAAGACTTTGACAAGGATTAATATATACGTAAAGGGCAGGATATTTTTTGATATTATCAATGTAATTCATTAATGAAATCCACCCCGGATCTGCCCTTGCTATACCAATCTAAATCAGAAAGAGGAGAGGGTATTTACCTGAGACTGGGAACTTCCTATACTGCATCATGGATCAGGGGGGAAATTGTTTTCTTTGGAAAGGTAAGACTTTGACATATATTTGATATATACGTAAAGAGCAGAATATTCTACGCAAGGGCGGAAATCTCATCCCAAAGGTAGGGGGACCAGGGGCCGGAAAATTTTACAAGCAAAAAAAAAACAAGTTATCACCAAAAAGTTATATCATCTCGTCCCAAATGACATGTTTTATTTCGATTTTGAATGATGTACTTCTTTCCATCATATAAAGACCAAAAATAGTAGGGGACATTTGATATTGTGTCCCCCTGGGATTTCTTCCCATGATTCTTTGAAATCCACCCCGGATCTGCCCTTGCTATACCCATCGAAATCAAAAGGGGAGATGGTATTTACCTCATGGACTGGAGAACCTCATCTGTTATCCCCAAATCTTCACTCGATTTGTAACTAGCCTCATCTGTTGGATCGGTCTCAAATGTCATGGTAGTAGGATAAATTGTCGATTCCATGGCGGATGAAGAAATCACTCCTATATATATTTTCCAGTATATCTTTTATTTTAACATGGATACATATTTAATTATGTTTGCTGATGTGAAACAAGGCTGGGTTTATTAAGCGCAAGCTGTTTATATTAATTTCTGTCTAATGCCATTCAGCTGAAAACTTTTCTTGCCAAATCTCTCCCTTAATTAAATAATCATGACATGTGAAGTACAGTATCGCTTCTTGTTTCGGTGTATAAAAATGTCACCACAAAGTCAGTTTTTTTGTGATCATCTAATCAGTCTTGATGATTATGATATGGTATTTAGAAAGTCATTTCTTTAAATAGGCTCATAGTTCAATTTGATAAATGATATAATTTATATATGTGCCTACCCTGGGTAAAGTCATGATGATTATTATTTTTGCTAGAACCAGGGTTAGAGATGTCATTAGTGTCAGTGTTTTATTAGTGTTTTATATTCAAACCTTAAAATGGGCAATCACCTTTAGTTATGAAAAGGAAGCATTATGTCACTACTTAAAATAATAAAAACTCGAAGTGTGAGGAAATATATTTTGGTGTATATTGACTTGAAAACGGGATGTTTTAGTACCATTCAAACCCCTCGAGCAAGATTATTTATCTTATTTAGCAGACAAATGCGAGCACCAGGAGTGATGAACCCACAGGGCCTAAGCAAATTCTGTTCCATAAACAAAATATTTCTTATGTAATATAACATGATATGATAACATAATACATGTATAATATATATACAAAAGTTTATTCGTCCCTTACTACGTTTTTCTTTCTGTCTCCCTCTTTTTCTCCCTTCTCCATTTTGTTTGCCAGCTGATGGGGGGGCACGTGCCCCCCCCCCGTAGTTACGCCACTGAATGTTGTTAATACTTTTATTGATATTATTATCTTCATCATCATTATCATAATTTCCTTTTTTCAATATTATTATCGTTATTGTTAGTATTATTAATATAATTATCTTTAAGTAAATATCAATCAAATAAAACCGGCAAGTATTCATCACAAGCAACTGTGTATCATATTAAGACCTATTACATACTGATTACTAATTTTTCACGCAACCTCCGAATAATTCGAAAGCACCAGTTTTGTTATAGTGTTTTGCGTAAATTAGAAGACAAATTAGAGGAAAACAGTTTTTAAGTGTTTTTATAAGAGACTACTACTTTTACTATATTTATGATTATGGAATCTGTTTCGGTAAGGCTTGCTTGATTTTGGTTGATAGATTTCAAAGAAATGTCTTTGAAACTGAAAGAATGTACTATGTAATTAAAAGTAGGAAATCGAAGATCTATCATTGTTTCTCATATCACTCTTCTTACTGGTCGAGAGCTACAGAATGTCTGTTTGTTTTTAAAGGACAAGTCCATCCAAACAAAAAGTTGATTTGAATAAAAAGAGAAAAATCCAACAAACATAACACTGAAAATTTAATCAAAATCGGAAGAAGAAATAAGAAAGTTATGACATTTTTAAGTTTCGCTTAATTTCACAAAACAGTTATATGCACATCACGGTCGGTATATAAATGAGGGAACTGATGACATCACTCACTCACTATTTATTTTGTATTTTATTATATGAAATATGAAATATTCTAATTTTCTCCTCATTGTCCCATGAAAAAAAGTTCTATTTCTCCCTGAACATGTGGAATTACCATTGTTTAACATTTTATGGTTCAGTCAAGTTGGACCTCATTGTCAAATCTGTAAAAATTGAAATATTGTATATTCAAACAATAAAAATCAAAAGAAATAGTGAGGGACAAATGATGCACGTTAGCGCATGCATGCAGGGCCAAATAATGAACGATGTGCGAGAAGAGCCAATGGATATGACGCACCGAGGTGCGCAGGACCGAGTGCGGTATATCCATTTTGCGAGTCGAGCACAGAGTTCATTATTTAGGTCCTCTATGCACAAGAATGAGTGCATTGTTTGCTTTATACACCCCCCCCCCCCCCTCACCCATGTTACTGAGTTGCCCCGAATGCTATATTTGATCTCAATTCTAGATAATTCCAGAACTCGCACTATCCTGCACTCTGACGTCAGAGTGCAGGATTGTACTTTTGGTGTGCCGTCAGAGTGCAGGATAATGCATTTTGAATGCAATAGTGCAATTCGCTGAATATCATGTGATCCGATTTGGACCAATCAGATTGTACAGATCATTCTTTGGAGTTGTATAACAATACATCGATTCTCTCATTTACATGTGACTAAATTTGTGAAAAAAGCGGAATTTTAAAATGACATAACTTTCTTATTTTACATCCGATTTTGATGAAATTTTTTGCATTATGCTTGTCGGATTTTTCTCTATTGATTCAAATCAACCTTTTCCTGAGGTGGACTTGACCTTTAACAAGTCCACATCTATTTTCCAAGAATGCAATAGCAATTCCATTTATTTCAATACAGGATTTCAACCACGGACTTTCAGATGCCTAGTCGTCGCCTTAGACCACTCGGCAGACCCCCTACATAGTGTTGCCAACGATATACACTGTTAATTCACACATCAGAGAAACAGCCGACACATCGTGAAGATATATACACACTTTTGTTCAAATAAAAACATGAATATGAAAAAGATATATACAAACTGCAACGCACGAAGTATAAATATATTGTTACAAAGGTAATTATGATAAAGGAGAAGAATGGGGGATGAAGAGCGAGGGTGCATTTAAGGACGTTCCACAGTTATGTTTGTGCGCATCATGATCTGCGCATATTTTAATCTCTGCGCGCAGACGTCACAATGGATGAACTGGTGATTTAATCAACTGTAGGTAATATGAGCTGATTTTTCTCCTTATCTGCACTAACTGCAGTTCTGATGTGTTATTTTGTGAAGCTAATTAACTGGAATTATTCCATGGACCATTTTTTTATTCCTCTACAATTTCAAAATAGTTTCTCTGTAGTGCTGCAAAGTATAATAAATATGACCCCGAGTTTGAATAAATGAAAAAGTGGTTCGGAATTTTTCTTCACATAGATACTGCTTTTGGCGCGTTTTCGGGTGTTTTAAGAAGCAAATTTGCTCTAAGAGTGCTGATAGTTTGAAAACAAGCACATGAACCCATATTTTTTAACGTTTGCACCTCTTAGGTATACCTTCCTCTACAACTTTGCAAAGTTTGGTGAAAATGACATGGGTTTTGAATAAAGTGCAGCATTTATTTTACTTCTCAAGTTTGTTATTGAAATTTCTGAGGTTGAGTATCTTTCCCGCAATTTCTAAGAGCTGAGAATGTTGTTAGACTTAAATGAGCAAACAACTGACAGCAGTATAGATATATTATCCATCCTACGGATACAATTATTAATGATATTGCAAATTTTGATGAAATTTTCCTGGATTTTGACTGAGTAATAGGGCTTAAACTTTTGTTGTGATCTCGTGAGGTCTAAAAATGCCTAATTCTTTTGGATGCGGATTTCTTAAGAACATCATCCATTTTGGGTTAACTTTGAAGCTCTATAGCAAAACATCAAACACATGGACCCATACTAATATTTGCATGTTTGGAATATTCAGGTGCTAAAGTATCTATGTGCAAAGTATGATGAAAATGACATGGATTTTCAATGTTTGGGAGCAAGACTACGGAACCATTCGCATTTTAGACGGTATTAACAGACTTTTGTTTGTTTTTGGCGCTTTTTGGGCTGTTTCAAGCCAACTCGCAATACTTTGGACACTGATAATTTGAAAACGAGCACATGGACCCCATAATTTACATGTCTTAACTTCTTCAAAATATATTCCTCTACAAATCTAGAGAGTATGATGAAAATGACATGGATTTTGAATGTTTGGGAGAAGGACTAAGGAACTATTTTAGACATTTTGGACGGTATTACAATTTTGCCCGTTTTAGGCGCATTATAGACTGTTTCAAGCCAACTCGCAACACTTTGGACACTGATAGTTAAAAATGAGCACATGGACCTCATATATTTAATATTTTAACGTCATCAGAATATATTCCTCTGCAAATCTAGAGAGTATGATGAAAATGACATGGATTTTGAATGTTTTTGGAGCGAAATATGAAACCATTTGCATGTTAGACGGTATTATCATACTTTTTGCTTGTTTTCGGCGCACTTTAGGTGGATTTTAATATTTTTTAGCCAACTCGCAACACTTTGGACACTGATAGTTTAAAAACGAGCACATGGACCCCTTGTTCTTAATATTTTAATGTCTTTAGAATATATTCTTCTACAAATCTAGAGAGTATGATGAAAATGACATGGATTTTGAATGTTTGGGGGCAAAACTACGGAACCATTCGCATTTTAGACGGCATTATTAGACTTTTGCACGTTTTCGGCGCATTTTGGGCGATTTTCATGCCAAATCGCATCACTTTGGACACTCATAGTTAAATATGGACCCCATATATTTAACTTCCCTACACCTTCGATATGCATTCCTCTACCATTTAGCCGAATTTGATGAAAATGACATGGATTTTGAAAAAAGTGCAGCTTACAAAATATCTTTTTAATTTTTGAGTAGATTCACGTCTTTGAAGATTTGCTTTTTCGATTTTTTGCACCGTTCTTGCCAAATGAGGGCGCTCCAAATAGATATAGTTTTACCAATTAAAAGACTTTTTCTTACTTTGGTATACACCTTGTTACATATCTTGAAAATTTGATGAAGTTTGATGCGGTATCCACTGAGTAAAGATGATTTAAACTCATTTAGTGAATTCGTGAGGTCTAAAAGAGGCATAATTCTCTTGATTGCGCAAGATTGCATATCATTTAAATACGGCGACTTTAAAGACCCTCAGAAACAAAATAAGCACATGAACCTATATTATTTTTTGCATTTTCATAATGCATAGATACCAAAGTAACTCTCAGCCAAATTTGGTAAAATTGACATGGACTTCATTTTAACTGTGGAACGTCCTTAAGGGGGGATGTAGACTGAATGCATTCGACGGAGTATGAGGGGGGATTGGAAGGGGATAGCCAGAAGGATTAACAATTGAAAATTTGAATCAGATGTGAAATAAGAAATCCATGACCTCTCAAAATTTCCTTTAATTTACAAAACAGTTATATAAACAAAAGCTCAACACGGACGATATGTAAATGAGAGAGCCTATGTATTTTAAAGTGTGAATTATACATGTAGAATAGTTAAATCTGTGTACACTTGAAAATATGAAATATTTTTTAATTAATCACAATATTTTACAAAATTATCAATTCAACATTCAACAAAACATCCATGTGAGATTGTGAGACATCAAAGAAGTACGCTGTTGAAGACAATTACACGCAGTACTTTCTTTCTTAATAGGCGGCAGGCCTATCAGTATTCTTTGGAGATGATTCTCTTGCGTATATAAACGAGATAAATGAAATTCAACAATTCAAACATAGCAACATTAAAAAAGGATAAAGCTTAAGAAGGTAACACGTTGTAAGAAAGCATTATTAATACATTGACAATTTTTCTAAATTACAATGGTTATAAAGAATGGAACAGCAAATTTATCATCATGATAATGATAATCCATGATAAGTGGAATATATAGATTGTCAGACCTCGAAATTTCATTGTAGTGACGGCTTCTCCGTTGGCACGTCAATTTTAATATCATAATGTAGTATGTTGCTAACTAAAGAGCTAACATATTAATATCAACAAAAGTATTCAGGATTGGTAACGTGCAAATGTCTTTCTTTTTAGCTTCCACAGTTCATTCCTGACTCGTCTGTTGAGAAGGGCGTAGATGAGAGGATCAAAGAGCGCGTTGCAGTAGCCTAACCACATAGTGAAAACACCAAACCAATATCCCTCCGCCTCTCTGACCCGGATGAAGTTTGAATGATACAACAAATATGGAGTCCAGCAGATGACAGTCGTGAAAACAAGCAGCGCCCCTGGAGAAGAGGGGTACGAGAATAAGGACATGGAGAAAATATCAGTAAAATTATTTGAAAAATAAAATAAAGGAACGCGCAACAACAAAAGGAGTATCTGTCATTGTTATCTTTACATTTGGCATAGTAGTCTGTTCTGTTAGCGAAATTATGTGGACACGATGGACAAAAGCATGATTTTTTCTCCAGACCTTTGTTTATGTATAAGAATTAAAAATGGGATATGCTCCAAAAAATCTGGCTGCAGGAACAGTGAAAAAATGGGTGAAAATGTCAGAATTTATGAGTTTAGATTGGTCTGATATATAGACTAGCGCTAGTGCAAAACTCAATAGCAGTGCATTATTTTGCATTGGTTTAGTTCTTGAATTCAGACCCTTTTTGAACAGATGTTCTGTTTGTCCTCACATCTCAATGCACCAAATATCTGAATGCAGATCCTAAACGAGCTGAAGTGGAGGTGGAGGAGGTGGAATGTTGGGGTGTATGTACATATTTTGGTCTTGGGGTAAAGATGTGCAAGACACATTTTTTGCATGCGTTGGATATTGTGTTGCCGTGGTAACAGTGTATTATGGCAAAAATCTTGCAGTTAGAACTGCTTCCTCTGTTTTCATCCGATTCTCATGAAATTTGGCACACACATTGGTCTTGAGATGAAGATGTCGAAGACACATTTTTGTGTGTCTTTCAGAAATTGTGTTGCCATGGTAACAACATATTATATGGCAAAATCTGGGTAAAAACCTTGCAATTTGAACTACTTCATCAGTTTCAAACCAATTCTCATGAAATATGGCTCACACATTGGCCTTGAGGTAAAGATGTGCAAGAATCTTTTTTTGCATTTGTCAGAGAGTGCATTGCCATGGTAACCACATATAGCCAGAAATGCCGGGAAAACTCATTGTGGATCAATCTACTTCTCAGTTCTCAGCCTGTGCTCATAAAAGTTGACACAAATATTCATTTTGGGTAAAGATTCATATTCAGTGTTAAAGGGGAATCCAGCCTTGGTCATAAAATGTTGTGTGAAAAAGGAGAAAAATAAGAATGGTGAAAGTTTGAAAGAAATCGGACAAGCAAAATAAAGTTATGGCTGCTTTAAAATTAAGATCCCTATGGCTACTAGTATGTAGATTTTAAATTGGCAACTGGGTAAGTAAATTATGACAAGGGGCGAGGCCGCATGGACAACTTTCCCATTGGCCTTATTGTACTTAATTATCAGGATTTTTGGTTTCTCCTAAATCCCTACTCCATTGGGGCCGTAAAATAAACCCGGTAGTATAATGTTTTATGTCCTCATGAAAGAAAGATATAATTTGAAGTAAAAGTAAATTTATTATTCCAGTACATGGAAGAGTGGTCCTTGCCTTACATCACTATGACATCACATAAGTGGCCAAATTGAAGTCTTCATGGGTATAGTGATTACCAATGTTTACAACTTTTATATATTCACAACTTTCTTATGGTTTGTCCGATATTGTTCAAACTTTGAGCAATAAACTTGTCTGATTTTTTCTTTTCCTCTAAAAACAAGTGTTTATTTGGGTTGGATTCCCCTTTAACGTCATAATAGCGCAGGATATCAATCACCTTCAATAATAAGTATAGGTTTTTTTAGGGGGGGCGGAGGAGGTCCTCAAAAACTGACATCATAAAAATATAGAAGGTTAAAGGCCATGACCAGGCATTAGGAACTTAAACACTCTAAAAGAAAGCACCCCTTCCATTTTTTTTTTTTTTTTGGGGGGGGGCTTTAGAAAATTGCCACATAAAGAGTAAAAGGAAATTATTACAACTAGGAACTTAACCCCCCCCCCCAAAAAAAAAAAGGGGGAAGAAAAATCCTTTACACTTCAGCGTATTAATTTAAAGCCTAAAACATTCTGCTTTGATAAAAGATTATTTCCGGTGCCCAATCAATCAATGTTTTATTCATCTTCTTCTACTCAGTGTATGTTCATTTCAGTTCCTACTCTGACTTTCTTACATAACTTTTTTGCACTTTTGAGCTTTACCATACCTTCTTGTTTTGTTCCCCCCCCCCCTTTGTCTCCCTCTCTAAGTACATATTTCTTTGCTATTTTAATTCATTATTATCTAGCAACAATTATTCCATTTTGAATGCTTACACCTACACCGACATATAATACCATGACATTTATTTTTTTCTTCATAATCTTTTAAACTCCATTTTGGCTACACTCTGTACGTCCTGAATAATACTATTAGCAATATCTAATGTCTACTTTATTGAAGAAACGACTGTCATGATATTATATTTTGGTAAAGGTGCATCAAATTCTTATTAACAAGGTTGCAGCATTCAGAATGGAATAACTGTTGCTTGACAAAAATGAATTTAGTTGTTTTCCGAAAATCCTCTGTGAAAATTTTAGTTTTATCACTGAGTTTCCCCATTCCTGCAGTTACCACCATCTGAAAGGGATATGACTAGAATATACTTATATGTAGAGAAATAAAAGTCACCATTTGCTCAATGAACAGCGAATAAGTTTGTCTTTACTCCAATGGAAAATTATTTGCATTTTTTATGACAGTCAGAGTTAGCATCCAACAATTTTGCTACTGAAACATAATATTCATTTTTTGACAATGGGAGATGTAGGATATATAAAGCAGGGACTGTCACAGAAATATACTGAAAAAAATAAATGAAAGAAAATATAAGGCTAAAATTTATTGTGCACATATGTGTATTTTTGATATGGTATGTTATTGAGTCATGGATTTGCAAGTGAATTTCTAAAACAAGTGCAGAGATTTTTGTATACTTTATATAATTCTATAATTAGTTGCATGATTAAGGGTACACTTTATAATATGTCAGAAAAAATATACTTGGAGAGAGAGAGTAAAAAAAGGTGAGAGGAAACAGAAGATGGTATGGTGAAGCTCAAAATCAAGAGTGATGTGATAAAGTTAAAAAGAAAGAGTAGGAACGGAATATGAATAAAAGACTGAGTAGGAGAATATAAATAAACAATGATTAATTGGGTACCGTAAACAATTTTTTATCAAAGCAGAAGGCATCAAAATTCAAATGAATGGTCTGAACTCTGAAGTGCAAAGGACTTACCTTTTTGGGGGGCATTTTTCTGCTCAAAAAATATATCAGCCCCCTACTTTTTCGGGGGGGGGGGGGTTAAGTTCCTAGTCATAATCCTTTAACTTTTACTTTTATGAGGTCATTTTCTAAAGACCCCCCCCCCCAAAAAAAAAAAAAAAAAGGGAGTAATGTCTCGCTTTAAAAATGCAAAGACCCCTGAGGGGCAAAGGCGTAGACTGGTTTGAGCATGGGGAGGTAGAACTAACAGTGGTATGGGGAGGGGTGCACATCTTGGGGAGGTGGAACGAAGGTTTGGAAAATCAGCTGTTGAAAGTAGAAGGGGTACACGTTTCGTTTTGCTTGCCAGTGTTGGAACTCCTCTGCCACAGCGGAAGGTTTCACATTCACCCAGTGTACCCCCAGCCTATGCCCTTGAGGGGATGCTTATTTTAAGAGTGTTTATCATGTTTATGTTCCTAATGGCCACCGCCTTTAAACTTCTTTATTTTGATGTCAGATTTTAAGGACCAATCCCGCCCCTCCCCCAAAACCTAGAAATATTAATGAAAGTGATTAATACCCCCACACTCTGGCGTGAACATTTAAATGCAGTTTAGAATTTAATATGAATCTTTACCACAAGATGAACATTTCTTCCAACTTTTATGAGCACTGACTAAAAACAGGGGAAGTAGTTTGATCCACAATGAGTTTTCCTGCATTTCTGGCTATCATATGTGGTTACCATGGCAATATACTCTCTGACAAATCGGGGGGGGGGGGGCACTTCCATTGACGAGTGGATACCATGCGCGACCATGGGGTCTCGAAAAGCACCCTAAACACGTATTTTCCATATTTTGAAAATGCACCCCTTAACAAGTGTTGGCGTCTGAAACCCTACCCTTAAAAAGTATTGGAAACAAAACGATATACTCTTGGCAAGTATTCCCTGAAATGAACCCCTAAACAAGTACATATATTTTATTGTCATGTCACGGGTCCGTCGGTCGTCGGATTTACCTTTACACACCATTTGGTTTTAGTACGGCCCCAGCTTTCACACCTCGCGCAAATCGGACTCTAAACATGTAGTGTTGGGGCAAAAAGGACATCCTTTATAAAACATTTTAATTTTGTTTTATCATCCCCGCAAATTTGACCCTAATCACGTAGCTTTCCTAGCAAAATAGATACCCTTTTTTCATAATTCTTGTGTTTTTGACACCCTTATCACGTTACGTACGTAACGTGCCCTATCTTGAAAAAGACATCCCTTTTACGTGTTTTTTTGGTCGCGCATTGTATCCACTCTTCAATGTAAGTGGCCCCCCGGGTGACAAATGCACACAAAAACAATGGTTCTTGCACATCTTTACCTCAAGGCAAATATGTGAGCCAAATTTCATGAGAATTGGTTCAAAACTGATGAAGTAGTTCAAATTGCAAGGTTTTTACCTAAGTTTTGACATATAATATAATGTTACCATGGCAACACAATTTCTGAAACACAC